>NW_028261391.1:47688892-47991392 GCF_051295495.1 Thamnophis sirtalis
GCTCTATGGTTGTACGCTCTGCAGCCCACAACCATAGAGCGTACTCCCATAGCAGCATCCGTCCTCCATGCTTTGAAAGCCGCAAAAAAAAAAAAAAAAAGCGGTGGGTGCGCCAGCAGCAGAGATGCCCTGGCTCTGCAGGTACTGTAGAATTAGCCAAGGACATCGTAAGCCTGGGAGTCGCGCGAGCAGGGAGCAGAAAAGCCACTCGCGCAACCCCCCTCTCCAGCAATGCAGAGCCCCATTCACTCACCTAGGGGCATGCCAAAGGCTCCGAGCCGTGGGAGGCAGAGGGCAGCGAACAGACGCTCACGTTGCTTGGTGCCTTCCGGGTACTGCTAGATCGGTCAGCGGCGCTGTGCCCAGCTGGAAAGGGGGGTTGCCGGGCGGCTGCTTGCAAGTGTGGTCACCTCATGGCTGCTGTGTTGCTGCTGTGACAGCGCAACACAGCCATTTGATCCTGAGGCTGTGCCCGGCTCTTCAAGAGCCCGCTTGCAAGAGAGCAGCTGCCCGGCAACCCCCCCTCTTCAGCTGGGCACAGTGCCGCTGACTGACCTAGCGGTAGCCCAAAAGCACCAAGCAACGTGAGCGCCTTTGCCCCTCACCTCGTTCCTGTGTCTTGGCACCTTTGGGATACCGCTAGGTCGGTGACCAGTGCTCTGCCTGGCCGGAGGGGGGGATTGTCCAGGGGTCTTATTTTCAGGGGTGGGCTTATATTTTTGCCCATGCAAAAAATGTGGCAAGGCTTTAGTTTCAGGACAGGTCACATTTTCGGGGAAACACGGTACAGGGTGGGGCTATCCTCAACTCTGTCTGGATGACAGGCCACCAAGGAACTTTATTGAATATAGTGTAAGAGGACTGGCAGCTGTTTCTGTGATGGGTTACAACTACTAATCTCTTAAGGCAAGGAAGAAAAAGAAGAATTAAATTAAAGAGAGAATGAAAGAAGAATAAAAAGTAATTCATTCTGTATCTCATTTTATCCAATCTTGCTGGGGTACTACTGGTATTTAGCATTTATTCATCAGGGAAGAAAAATAAAATTACTGAAATGATACTATAATTCAAAACTAAGAGCCAAGGTGGCGCAGTGGTTAAATGCAGCACTGCAGGCTACTGCTAGATCAGCAGGTCAGCGGTTCAAATCTCACCGGCTCAGGGTTGACTCAGCCTTCCATCCTTCCGAGGTGGGTAAAATGAGGACCCAGATTGTTGGGGGCAATATGCTGACTCTCTGTAAACCGCTTAGAGAGGCCTGAAAGGCCTATGAAGCGGTATATAAGTCTACTGCTATTGCTATTGCTAACTGTTTAGAGATTATCAAAATGTCCCCAAAATGCAGGTTACCTTATAATGTACCCAGTCTACTGCATCTCTCACATCCTGGAACATACTTCTGAAGGACATGAAAAGGTCTCCATCTTTAAATCCTGTTTCACAGCTGCGAGACAAATGGAATAAAACAGCCATGTAGAACATTTCATGAGGCTTGACAAATGTTATGTAATTAAAAATGACGTTGGTGTCCTTAGGTATAAATTGAAAGCACAGTTTCCCATCCCTTCCTCCTAGGTTTTTGTTTACATATTTTATATATTTCACGAATAGGCATTATGCATCTATTCAAATCTTCACTGATTCAAGGGGAATCATTTTTTCCAGTGAGCGAGGAAACACTGTAATCTTACTGAAAGTTAAATCACAATATTTTATTTTTAAAAGGAGCAATCCTTTAAATATTTTCTTCACTCTGAAATAACCACGTCACTATGCTGTGTTTTTATACAGTTGCATTGGAAAAGTTGGCTACAACATGGCCTTGTTGATTTCATATAGCCAAGATAATACTCACCTTGAATATCTGTCACAATTAGTAAAGAAATCAATCAGACAAGCCAACAGATATGTCTCTGCAAGAAAGCAAAACCAAGGCAAGACCAGATCTTAAAATGAATGATTAGTCAATTAGACATACCTGTTAATCTAAACCAAGAATACATTCATAAAAGTGTTCGTTTAAAATTAATAACAATGTACCTACTGATCTGGACTACATAATTCCCCCTCTCAATTCTCACCTGGTAAGTTGAACAGTGTGTTTAAAATGTAAAACCTGTCAGTATCATCTCTCTGAATGAATTTATTAGGATACTGTTCTCGTATTTCTGGCCTGAGGAATATAAAGGACAAAAGAATATGGTAGTTAATTATATCAAATCAAAGCAATTCCTCTACTGTATATTGTAAGATTCAATCAATGAGAGAGCCAAGTGATCTCTTAAAATTTCCAAGAAAAAACTGAGCCCTGAATAGATTATATGATTTCTTGAAGGTGACATCTAATTTTTTGTCCAGGTACTGCTTTTGTATACAAAGTATAAGTTGGATTTTTGAAACCATACTTATTGACTAAAAGATCACAAAAATATTATATTGTTTACCAATCTATTGATTGGGGGGGGGGGGAACAAGAATAAGATAATGTTAAAGTTAGATAATTTATGTCAGAAACTAACAAACCTCAAACTCACTATGAGACGCTATACCATGTGGAACAGAATATATCCCAGCTGTGCATAAGATCACCAATATTTGTATCACTTACCCTCTCATAAAGTTAAAGCCATGTGCACACACTAGGATGTTCCCATAGGCATCAACTTTTAACAGGTTTCCATAAAGAGAATCAAATACCAGGCCTCTATTAAAAAAAAGAAATGCAAGGATGGATGTCAGCATTTCATAATAAGCAACGATGAACAGCAAGACTTTGAAAGATAGTCTGTTGGAATGGCATACCTGAGCCAGTTCTATCACGTTCTGTCCAAATTAGAATCTGACCCTAAGGAGGACACTGATGATAGAGTCCCATTGAACTTTTGTTTAGCTGCAGAGGAAAAAATAGTCTGCATTGCCTGGTTTAAATGTACAATTAATCTATTTGCTTAAAATTAGTTCATTTATCTTAACACCAAGGTATTTTGCCAGAATAGCATTTGGCAGCATTTACTTCTCAGAATTTCACTACAGTTTGCTAGACTTTGCTAGACTTAACCCAAAATTGTGGTTAACATTTTTATTAGTTCTAACAAGCCAGCTTGAGAAATAGTTCTTTGAAGTTTGATTTATTTGAAGCTGACCATATGTACTATTAAACAAAAGTTGCCACACCCTATGCTAATGTCTGGTCATCTAAAAGAATAAGAGGGACCATGTGAGCCAATGTTCACTGAAGTTTTTCTACAACTTCCTAAAGCAAGCTTGACTATGATGTGCACATACAATCATATGGATGTAGTACACATTTAAGTGTTATATAAACACTAAAATATCTCAATGAAATATTAGATGCTAGCAGAGGGCTTTCATTAAAACAAGTTACAAAGTCAAAGTGCCCATAACTATGAACTTTTTATGTTTCAGTACAACACTGTCCTAATTACATGGAAAGACAATATATTGAATTTAGACAATCAATGAGGTACACAGTTGAGGGATGTATAATGCTTCCTCTGCTTGATAATTATCTATCGCCTCCCCCATTTATCCCTCTAGAAAATTCTGCTATCAAAGTAGCCTCACTTGGCTGAACAATCCTTGAAAAAGCGTCTGGATAACTGAAAAAAAAGTAAACTATATTGGGTGTGGCTATAAATTAAGACTTCAGATTGTCTATTCTATTTTCTCTGGCTTCATTGCCAATTCATTTAATGTGTTCTGTGGGTCTCTTTCCTTCCCATTAATGTGTCATGGTTTTTCCTTACCCATGATGTGACATTATCCTATAGTGCATTTCTCAGACCCCGCTCTACATCAATAGTTGCTGTAGAAAGATAGGCATAGAATGTTCAAGGTATAAAGAGTTTAATTTTTATGTTAAGTCAACAATACTGAGAGAAAGGTGAGACTGTGATTCAAGAAAGTAGAGTGGAGCATATTTTCTGCAATGTGTAGTTTGTCACCAGGTCTGAGAGAACAAAAAAGTTAATAACCAGACCTAATAATAATAATAATTTATTAAAATTGTATACTTCCTTTCAACACCTCTGAGCAGCTCACAACAATCAAACTAAGAAATTATAATAAAATGCAACAGCTAAAATTTTCATTCTGTAATCAGTAAGGAGAAATCCAAATACATTTGGAAATAAGCTTAAAAACTAAATGCATACTGCTGATTTGAACCATGACTGTTTAGTCTAAAGCCAAAAGCAGAAGTACATGGCTTGACCAAATGCATGTGGACTTCACATAGAGATAGTGTAGGAATGGTGTAATTCAGGGATTCCCACCCTTGGGCCATAGACCAGCACCGGTCTGCCCTTGCCAGGAATTGGGGCTGAGCAAGCAAATGAAAACCCACCCACGCATGTGTGGGATCCAGGCAGTGCACGAAACCACACACACCCATTCCGTGGAAGAAACGCCCTTCCTGGAACTAGCCCCTGGAGTGCAAAAGGTTGGGGCTGCTGATGTAACTTGATTCCTATATTTATTCTTGTATACTATGTGCTATAAGAATTTTTCTACCATATTTTTATCAGAGAATATTTCCCCATTAACCAGCATCTCAAAAGTTTTACATAAATCATTAAAAATTAAAGTGAGCCTAATAAAAAGTATCAAAATGTGAAGCTTTTTAAAATATACATTTTATAAAAATGATTATAATTCTCCCTCACTACCAACTTTTAGTAAATGCACTATACTTTCTAACAATGTTGCCAGAAAGATTCAGGGAAAGTCTCACAGAATTACATAATATAAAGGATTGGAAGGGTCTTTGAAGATTCTCTACTCCTGACCATTGCCAGAAACTACTACTGAACTATAGTATCCTTGTCAGATGGTCAATCATGATGCTTTCAGTCCTACTAAGTCCTACCAAAGCCCCAAGCAACTTCAAAAATCTCCAACATAGCACAAAGAATTGTCTGAGTGAAATGTGCAAAATGTGGCAGTCCCGATACACTCAAGAAAATGCCTTAGGAAATACACAAAGCATTAACAATTCTGGAATACCCATGAATAGTATCCCCAAATGATTTTCTGAATAGTAGTCATTTAGTTTTCATAAATTAAACTTGGCATTTATAAAATGGCAAAACATTAGTCTACAGGAATATTTATGCTTATCTGCTCTGCAGTTCTCTTCTATTTATTTGTATTTTAAAACACTATCTGATAACATACAAACTTAAATTTTCAAGATACATATGCAGTTTACCATATATGAACTATAGCACCTTAAGCTTAAAAGTATCACTTAAACTGTACAGAACAAATACAACTTTAAATTACAATTATTTACCTGGTAGGGAATGTAGGGTCATAGACAAAACTAAGCAGCTCTTGAGGATATCCAATTGAAACTAACCGTTCGACTGTTAAGTCAAATCCAAGGGATTCATATTCTGGAGATTTATACACTGTGATAAGATGAGAAGATTCAATTAGAAAATACAAAAGAGAAAGCAAGAGAGTTGTCACATCTAAGCAAATCAGAACATTTTCATTAATTTTACCAGTCTTTACAGACAGTTCAGCAGACATAAAGCAATGACTGAGGTATTGTACTTCCGTAACTTTATTGATTGTAAAGTATCTGTTTGCCCTTCAAGGTTGGTGCATAATCTGTAGCTCTTGACATCTATCAGAACATCGGAAACAAGCTTTCTCTGTAGCATTGCCTGCCTTCTGGAATGAGATTCCCCCTGATATCCAGATGGTCCCCTCTTCGCTGTTGTTCAGAAGACATGTGAAGACCCAGGTATTTGGCAAGAAGAGTGAGATCTTTTGTTTATTTCATCTGGACTGTTCTCCTTCCCATATTTTACCTTTAGTGATTTTATTGTAATATGTTTGTTATAAGCCACCCAGAATTGTTGAGTTGAGTGGATCACAAGTTTAATAATCTATTATGGTTGGTTGCACAATCATCCAGATGTTTAGACTGAATTTGGCATTTTTATTCACCCACTGAGTCCTTCCCAAGGGCCTAGAATAGCCAGATGTTGATGTCTGATGGTGAGGTATCATTGCAGAATGCAAGTTGTTCTGAATAAAGTTGCCTTTTGAAATTGAGCGATGGTGAATTTGTCAATGTTGATGGTGCTCGAGTTGTTTTGGGATTGCAGCCAAGGCGCCTAATACCATTGGTATTTGCTTTCTTTTCCATGGTAATTCTATTTCTATTTGTAGGTCTTTGTTAACTTCTCCAGTTCTTTGTCTTCCATTCAGCTGTCTCGAGGAATTGCCATGACCACTATCCAGACTTTTTTTTTTAACTTTTGTTAAATCTGAGGTGTTACGTTGCAGTTTCTTCCTTTTCTATGACTATCTCAATTTTATGGTCCCACCAGTAAGCAGGTAAAAGATATTTCTCATAGATCTTCAATACACCATCACCGCTACTTTGTTGTGCCATTGTTTGTAGTCAATCTGTGAGATCTTCTTGCAGCAACTAACTAGGTGTCCCAATGTTTCTTTGCAGAGGCGGCATTTTCTGTTTGTTGCTGCCTTCTCAATTATATTTCTGTATCAATTTGCTTTTAAGGCTTCCAGGTTTATCTTTATTCAATTTTCCTGCTCTTAGATATTGCCAGGGTCTTGTTAATATATGGTTTGCCTATTTTTTTAATGTACTGGCCATGTATTACTTTGCTTTGCTGTGTGTCATTCTATTCTTCATATTATTTATGATTGGTTGCACAGTCAGACATATGTTTAGTTTGGAATTGGCATTTTACCCACCTTCCAAATCCTTCCTAAGATAGATAGATGTTGTTTTTTTGTTGGTATTAAAGGAAAACAAAACTCCATTAAGTTAAGTCAAAAGAACTTTTACTGAGAGAAAGTGGTTGCAGTAAAGTCAGGCGGAATCTGATAGTCCCACACAGAGCACAAAGCAATTCTTCTGTTTCCCCAACCCCCAACCCCCTGACCAGCAGCCAATGTGATGCTGTAAAGTTGTTTTGAGAATGAGGAGGTGCTAGACAGATAACAGTTCATTCTCAAAACCCGATGGCCTTGGAAACAAGCTGGAACCAACTGGAAGGGAGTGTGCTCTGTCTCCAAAGACAATCCCTCTCCCTAATTCTCAAGCATCTCTCTGCAGTAGATATGCAAAAGCAAAAGCATGTGGAAAATGCCAGCAAGTCTTCCTCCCCCCACCTGCCCTCCTTCCAACAGAATAGAGAACCTAACAGTCACAGGATAGAAGTGGCTATAAGTAAAACTGCCTTTTGCAATTGACTGATGGTGATTTTTGTCAATTGCAATGGTGTTTAATGGTGCTCCAGGTGTTTTGGCATTGTGCTCAAAGCACTATTACTACTGATACTATCTTTGCTTCCTTTTCCATAGTCATTTGTTTTCTATTTGCAAGTGGTTGTAATTAGTGATTTTCTCCAGTTATGTCTCTTCTATTTTGCTGTCTCTAGGTATTGCCACATCCAGACGTTTTTTAACTTTCTTATTGACAATTGTTAAATCTGGGGTATTCTTCTATTTGAATTTGAAAGTTACGGAGCCCTTTAGTTTCTTCTTTTTCTATACTATGTTTATTTCTAGTAGTAGTAGTAGTAGTAGTAGTAGTAGTAGTAGTAGTAGTAGTAGTAGTACTAGTAGTAGTAGTAGTAGTAGTAATAGTACATAGCTGATTGTAAATTATTTAAGATTCAGTACATTTTATTATGCCAAGTGGCCTTTTCATTTGATGTATAGAAGAGCACACATTATCCAAAGATTTTGGTAACAGCAATTCTTACTGCAGAAATATGTAGACAGCAAGTACGTGTATACACAAATTGTCAATTTTAAGAAAAAAACAGTTCTTTCTACCATTCCAAAATAACTTCAGCTGATAAATACATGTATTATGGTATATATTCCATCAAACATATTATAAACTTAATCAGAGTATGCATGTATAACCAAGCTGTATAAAAATGTAACTGAATCTAGATGTTTTTGGAGGAAAGAGATCAACTGGCTATGGAAAATCATTCAATAAAACAGAATGAATAAATAAATGATAATATGCAAGAAGCTCATAGTACATCTGTAGCCCTTATTGAGTACTGCAAATGCTCAGCAATACTCACCCAATCTCCATAAAACCATAAAGGGGAAAAACTTAAAAGCAATAGACTAGAGATGCTCTGTTAAGGGTCACAATCACAGTCTTCTCAATTCCATAATGGAAAGCCAATTGATCCCTAACATTGCATTTATTATATGGAATCTTGGAAACATTGGGAAACCCTTGGAAACTATCCAGCTAATTTTTTTAGAAGGTGCCCCAAAACAATCAAAAGTGCTCTTTGATATAGGACATGATATGCCATGTTGCCTAAGCAGTGAACTGTTTCACAGATTGAACATGTGTAACCAGAGCTATTTTTTTCTGAAAGATTCATGATATCTACAACTAGTCAGATATAATATTAGTGATGAGGAGTTGCAGTTTGCAACAGAAGGCAACAACTAGTCAACCTTGCTTGTTTTTGCAAAACCTAACTGGGATTAACTAGGAAAATGAGAAAATATCCCAGAAAAGGGCATTAGTCAACAATCTTTGTACTGTTGCCAAGAAAACTACATGAATTTATCCATGAAGTCACCAGGAATTAGAATTGCCTCGAAGAACTCTTGTACAAGTTCACTCTAAAAAGAGGAAAGAAGGCTATAAAGTACAGGAAAGAATCTTATATTTCAGCAGAGAGAGAAAAATTTAAATTCTGAGAATTTTTTTATAAACAAAGAAAATGAAGAAATATTGTAAATTCTGAACCATTGCATGATACAGATTAAATAAGAAAAGTTTAATACAATGTTAAATAAGAATGTTAAATGAGAAACAGAGAGAATTTGGATTTTATTTGTTCTTGATTTAATTATTTGGTTTCATAACTTTTATGGAAATAAATCAAACTGCCAACAATTTTGTTCGAGTGCAACAGTTTATATAATGATGATAGACATACTATATGGAAATATATAAAGGAAATTCAGATACTAAATACAATAGTAAAGACACAACCTTAAAAATTATAATGAAATTTTAATCCTGAATTTTCTTGCTATTCACCTATGCTTTTCAAACAATATTTCCAGAAAATATGGGATTCCTTGAAATTACCCAAGATTCCCCAATGAAAACAGCAGTAGTTGTTTACTAATATCCATTACTATCCAACAGCTACTCTGTGAACGCTTTTGTGTAATTTGGTATCACCAAATCATGACTATTGTGTTCTAGGCACAGCTTTAGATTCATGTGTGGCCCAATAGTGTAAACAGTCCTACATCTTTTTTGTGAAGTTGATTAATCAGACAAATTAATCTTCTGTTAAAATAAAACCATGGCATCACAAAATGAAGAGCAAAATAGTGGTGTTTGACACAAACCATCCGTTTCTCTTCCTTTGATAACTCAATGTTGTTTTCAGGGTTCAAGTCTCTCTCCATGGAATTTCATCACTGTTTTTTCTCTAAAGCACTTGTATGAAAAATATTTTGTGCTCTAGATTTTGGGGAAAAAATAGACTTAATAGAAAACTTATAGTAAAGATTTTATTTTCACATTGAAATTCCCTTCATTACAAACCAGCAAGTTAGGTTTTTTAATAACACATATTACATCAAAACATAGAGGGAAAAAGTATTTGGGTTTTGTTCTCAAAAGGGCTAAAATAGCAAATCAAGAATAAATATAACCTATAGTTTACAAAAGTCCTTTAGCCATATTTCTTATGGAACAAATGCTGAAAACTGGTTTCCTTCCATTTTGAGAGTGAAAATCCTCATTATCAACATTGGGTCCTTTTGCAGAGCACATTGGACAACATATTTTCCAGTAGTTTCAATCATTCACAGAGAAAATAAATGATATATTTTAACATAGGCCCTAAATGGGTTAGCATAAAGAAACAAAAAGAAAATTCCCGGCAATCCCAAAGTACATAAAAAAACTAATTTCCTTTGCATCACTGCCTCATCAAACGCAGATGCCTAAACCCACAATTGGCTACCAAAAAGTAAATGAAAATGAACTCAAATGCCATAAGAATAGCAAATCACTGGATTAAAAGTGAAGAGCTGGTGATTGTAGCAGTTAGTACCAACTGACTTTGACTTTTTCCACAAAATGGAGTCAAAAAGAAAGCACAGATGCAAGCTGAAATTCATAGATCAAATCTGATGCAATGCATCAATTTATGAAGTGACTGTAGTCAAGTATTCTTTTTCCAACCATTTTTTTTACAATCAGATGTATTATTCCTATCGAAGGCTTTGGGGTTTGTACGACCTCAAATACTTTGCACATAACACACAAGGATGTATAACAACACAGCTCTCATTTAAAAACTACCCAAATTATAGCTTTACACAATTTCTAAGAAACAGTGTAAGCTGCCTTAAGTCTCACTTTTTCCCACAGAAAGAAAAATGAGTAGTTCTCATTATTTTCTGAAATCAGGTTTATATAAATTTACATTTGTTCCTTGTTTATCCTCATTTCTGTTTTCCACCACCATCTTTCTCCATTGTTTTCTTTGACTCAATTTTAGATTACAATTGTATTGCAGAGATTTGACTTTATGCTATTACTCTGAAAAGCACCATTCATACTGAGAGCTTTACATAAATTAATTGTGTCATGGAGATATACTGGCCCATCATATGCTGTTTCATCATTATAATATGAAGTTCACTGAGCAGCAGGAAAGGCTCTAGCAAAATAGATCAATGAATACATGTCTAATTCAGTGTATTTGGGTATGTTTTTTAAACATAAGCATTTAATATTAAATAAAGCTATTTGTTCAATAATAGTTTATAAGTTTCTGCATATGTACTAGGAAACCTATTAAGATTCCAAACCCAAATGCTTCAACAAAATATTAAATCCTAAAGCAAAATTGGACAATTTAAGCCATTTAACACACTTAGCTATTTAAGGAATCATTTGCATTTATTGTGCAATTAAAAAAAACAGCGTAGGAGTGAAAAATTTCTTATCCATGAAACACCATTTTCAGGGTCCTCTATCAGTCTATATCAATACATGTTTATTTTAGCAATGTATTTTTTTTTAAATCCACAAAAGTTGGAAGGTAGAAGAGACCAATGCTCTCTGCTTCTCTTTTCTGGCAACCTATCTCTGAAATACACAGAAATTAATTCATTATCTGTCTGCATAGAAATTCTGACTGTTTATTTGCCTGCCTGCCTGCCTGTCTATGGCAGCTGTGTCACCTGTCAGCACTAGGAAAGAGGCAATAGGAGACCACGTCTGAAATCTTACTAAGAAAACTGTGGAAAACCCTGATGAGGAAATCCCACCTGGCATAGTGAAAAAAAGTAGACACTGCTACGCATAATCAATTGTGCAGTAAATCCACAAGCCTATCAAGAGATACACTGAAATCATCAGTCAATGCAACAAATGTAATTTCAGATTAGCGAGGGCTGATTTGGGAAATGGAGCAAAGCTGAGAACACAATCCAGCTGTCAGCATCTTCAGATCCGATAACTGTCAAATGCAATAGTCAATAAAAAGCACTGTGTTCAAAACTATTTCAACCATTTAAAGAATGTAATTCCCTTATGAAATCATAAAAGAATCCCAAAGCACAGAAAGCTATATATTAAAATATATACAGGACTTTCATGCATGCTAGGGTTACTTGTTAAGACAGGCACAGAAGCCACATTAATAGCCTGTGTGGGGAGAAAAAAAAATCTGCAGCCGCTCCACCTAGCACAATAAGTTACTGCTGCCAAGATTTTAACTCACATGAGGCAGAGGCAGATGCAGAGTGTCACTCCAGTCTTGAAGGAGTTACACTGGACTCTCCTGTCAAAAAGAAAGAATCAAACTGACTTTAAAAAAATAGAGCAGTGGGGATGTATTAACACCAATATGCTCGCTTGAGCATATTATGTAGCAATATGTTGGCTTGAGGACAATCAAAAACCAGCCAGTGAGACATAGTTTACATTTATTGATCTATAGGCAAGATCCCATATTCAAACAACAAAATGCTCTTAGATTCAAACAGAAAAAAATTGCAGGAGGCTTTAGCACAAAAGGGGTAACGTGTTTGTATGAATAATGCTCCTATGAAGATTTTTTAAAAAAAAATAGATATTTGACCCCAATACATAGTGTTACTCCAGCAGCAATATAGAATGTATAATAAAACATAAACTTAGCAACTTGAGGTCATTGTTTGCTGTATACAATCTGACTTAATTAAAATAGTGGACTTTTTTTCCATTTCCTCTACCACAAAAGCCGGTTTAGTGCACATTGGAAGGAAAGAGAATAGCACTGCATATATCTTTCAGGATTCTGAAAGAAAATGATACATCTATTTATTGAGACATATGCTACAATAAATACTGAAATAGAATAGAACAGGATATTTTATTTGACTAGTGTGATTATATACACAAGGAAATTGTCTCCGGTGCAGAAGCTCTCAGTGTACATGCAAAAAAACCCAGGAAAATAATGAAAATCATAATCATACCAATAAGAGGAGATAATAAGGATAATAATAAAGCTATAGTCATGCTACGTGGATAAATACATAAACACATTAGACAGCAGTGTGAGAATTAGGTGTTTACTCCTGTGCCTAGTTGTCTTGGCATGCAATACCTTATAGCACCCTTCTGAGAGAAGAAGCTGAAACAGTTTGTGTCCAGGATGTGAGGGGTCTATAGCTATTTTCTCAGCCCTCCTTCTGACCCGGACAATGTAAGATCTTCTATGAAGGTAAGCTGGTTGCAATTATTTTTTCCACAGTCTCAACTATCCATTGGAGCTGGTACTTGTCCTGTTCCGTTGCTGTACCAAACCAGACAGTTATAGAACTACATATGACAGACTCAATAATTTCTCTGTAAAAGTGTATCACCAGCTCCTGGGACAGTCTTAACTTCCTGAGTTGATGCAGGAAGAACATTATTTGTTGTGCCTTTTTAATGATGGTTCCAATATTAAATGTTCATTTCAAATCCTGGAAGATTAAAAAAAACCAAAATCTGAAGGACTCTACTGTTGATACTGTGCTGTTGAATATGGTAAAAACTGGTAAAATAGAAGGGCTCCTCCTACAATCCACCCTCGTTTCTAGTTTTAAGTGTATTCAGTTTTAAGTGTTACGTAACGTGAAGAAATGTTAATAGATTGCAAAAACCTATAGAAGAATCAAGCAAAATAAATTAAGAATACAGAAAAATTATGAACAACTCACGCTTACCGGGGCATGGCGACCTTTCTCATTTATCAGCTTGAATACTGAAATCCAGGAACTCACCTTGGCACTTGCACAACATCTGCCCAATTTTAACACTGATTTCCAATGGAAAACAAAAGCGGTGGCTGAATGCCAGTTATATAGGAAGATATATAACAGACTCCACAAAAAAGATGCCAGGCTTTGAACTACCATGCCAGCAATGGACAATTCTGAATAGGATTTGCACCTCACACAGCATCTGCAGAGACTTTCTGTATTAATGAGGCATAGTATGCCGCCCCTCAGTGTGACTGCCGAGTCCCAGGTCAAACTACAGATTACATGGTGACCAGCTGTAAAGTGTGGATATATAATAGTCCAGTATCTGATGTTTTTAATATAAACAATGCTGCACTTCAATGGTTAGATGGCCTAGACATTGATATTTGAACATAGATATTTTAAATATTTATATTTTATTGTGTTTTATCAATCTAGGTGAAATGTTAATACTGCTAGTCTGTGTATGATATGCCATACACTAAATAAATAATATTGAGAGTAAAAAAATATGTAGGACATCATGATTGGTGACTCATGACTGATGACAAAACACTTCTGGAAAGGATAAGAGTTGCATTAGAGATACACTTTCTGCAAAATAGGCAAGTCCCCTTTGGAAAGTTTGGGAGTTTTTTTATTTTAAAATTGTAAGATCTGGTGGCTTTCACAATAGTTTTTGTTGTGTTTTTTCTCATAGTTGAGGAAAATATGCTGCTGGTTTTTAGCAATATGATTGGAAAGGGATCTTACGGAACTAACAGGTTGCATATGGTCATAGGGACTTAGAATGCCCACTCCTTAGAGTGGTGGCCATAAGGACAATAGTGTAAAACATGACTAAAGAAGGAGGACACCTCTTTAAATTTCTTATAAATATAGAAGTATATTGATAAATGCTGACAGAGAGAAGAAATGGGAAGATGAACTAATAGCTTTCATAATATTTAGTTTTGAAAGAAAAGATCACACATTACGGAAGATAAGCCAAACATAATTCGCTAGACTAATGTAGTGATTGTGTGCCATTTCTGAGTAAACGTGTGAACTACATGTTGCAAATTACTAAAATTCATCTGAAAAGTACTTTATGTGAGATATTTCCATATTTCTAAATATAAGAGCAATTCCATTGATAAAACTCAAATATGCTGCTTGTGGACTATATATGCAAGAACACACATAAACTTAGAACATTTAATTACAGACGATGCTTCTTCCTATTTTAGCAATAGCAATAGCAGTTAGACTTATATACCACTTCATAGGGCTTTCAGCCCTCTCTAAGCGGTTTACAGAGTCAGCATATTGCCCCCACAGTCTGGGTCCTCATTTCACCCACCTCGGAAGGATGGAAGGCTGAGTCAACCTTGAGCCGGTGAGATTTGAACCTCTGAACTGCAGATAGCAGTCAGCTGAAGTGGCCTGCTGTACTGCGCCACCTCGGCTTAGCTACTGCAGAAGGAATGATTACTCTTCTTTAACCTTGCTATAAAGATTAGAAGCCAGCTGTGAAAACAAGCATATTCTATATGTATCCATCTCCTCTCAAAAACAATTACTATTCTCTTTTAATGGCAGCAAAGAGAAACGTCAGGATCAAAATTAATCACACAAATGTGAAATAATATTTCTGTTGAAACAAAATCTGGCAACCATTTTCAGTCAAGTTTCTGCTTTTACCAGACTCTACTAAGTTTAATAGAAACAACCATTAACTGATGGACTGTATGTGATCTCTAGCATTCCTTTGTAATACACTATCAAAATCTGGCAAAAAGAACTGGTTGTTTTCCTTAGCATAATTCTTTCTTCCCTAATATAATACTGAAAATGGTCTCTTGGAAGATTATTCGGTATTGCTAACAGACACCATGGCAAAGTTTAAATATTTTACCTGATAAATTTGACGTGTTCTTTTCCTGGCATTGCTACATTCAGGATTGTGTTTCTATCCCAACTGACTCCAAATTTTAAAAATTCCTTCATTTCTCAGATTTTTAACTCCAACTTCATATTTTTTCTGCCAAAGTCTATAATTCAATTTTGATGCGACTTCTGAATTGTTACATATGAAATATAGCTGACTTTGGGCCAGATACCATCTGTCAGCCCAACTTGCTTCACATGGTTGTTGTGGGAAAATAGGACTAAGAAAGAGTAGATATGTTTGCCATATCTTAGTTATTTATAAATAATAAAGATGATGTTTAAATAAAGTAAATAACATTTATGTATAAATCACCCTGAGCCATAAGGGCTAAAAAGCAAGTCACAAGGATAATGAAACTGTATTAACGCAGGCTCTTCTCTTTATATAGAGGATTTTATCCATTTGTTCTAGACTTATTTTTATTTGCAAGAACTTCATCTATCGTAACTCTATACTTCTACAGATGGCCAGTACTATAACAGTATACACCCCCCCAAAGAACAACACACTCCTGTTATTTCTATCATATGCCACATGTTTTGATTTAAAACACATAAATATTTCCATTTGAAAGCTTTCCTCATGTTCTATTCCAAAAGTTACATAATTTTAAAAAATCAGGAACATATACAATAATCAGTAACTATCATCATAAAAATCATAATTAAAGAGTAATGGATAAGATATATCCTTCCTCTTTCCAAGCAGCAATATTGTAATGGAGTCTTAGTTAACTTTTTATTAATTCTCCAGATCTAGCTCGTAAGTTGTTCAAAGTTATTTTTCTGCCAGATGCAAAATGACTTTACTTGAACTACTTTGTTTCTCAGCACTTCACTGTTCTTTTGCTAGTCAATATTTATTTTCCCTCTAGTTTTCAACAGTGATCTCATGATCTAAGCCAGGGGTGTCAAACTCACATCGTCATGTTGTCACATGACAATATTGTGACTTCCCTCCCCCTTGCTAAAACAGGGGTGGGCATGGCCAGCATGTGACACATCTAGTTTGTGGGCCGCAAGTTTGATGTCAGAGTTTTGGCAGTGTGACTATTATTATGAGATAAACCCAGGAGCAAAACACAGCACACAGAGCCTTCAGACAATTAATAGTGGTTTATATACAAAATAAATACAAGCATAAATATGGAGATAAATCCCTTACCAGATACGAACACAAGAAGAGAAATGAAATACATGAGAGAGAGAAACACCCTCTAATATCTATATCTATAGACTTGTGTGGACCTATATATACCTATATCTATAGACTTGTGTTGAACTCCCATCAGAGTCTTAAAGAGGCGATACCATAGATGCTATGAATCAGTCTCATTGCATCAGTCTACTGCTATCATTGCATCAGTCTACTGCTATCAGCCTTACATTATATTACATCAACTTACAGCTTACAACCTTTCATCAGCTGGCAGCTATTAAAGTCTCATTACCTGACATTTGACACCCCTGATCTAAGCTTAATTAAAGATGCCTAGTCTTTACAGGCTGCTACCTCTTCTCTTACAGTTAGCTTGAACATCCAAATAGCTTTCTGGGCTTTGGACATTATTGAACAATACAAAATGGACTACAGGGATTCCTGGGCTTTAGGCAAGCAGAATGTCCTTAATACAGAGAGTTACAGATGAGAGAAGATAGTAAAGTGATTTCAGGATTCAAGGATTCAGTGAAAAGTATGTCAAGTACTGGAAAAATCTCCAAAATTCCATTAATGTTGCTATGTATTCGATGTACACCAACAGCCAAAATCATACTGATAAGTGCCGCATTATAAATTTGCATTGGACACATTATCTGAAATTAGTGTAGTTAAATCAAGAATTCTGTACACAACTTTTAAAATATGTTTGTATTTTTTATCCATCTCCTGGTTTTTTATATTTGATCATATATGAGTTACTGCAATTAAAAATGACTTAATGCCAATACCTTATGGATTTGCAATTATCTTTTTCAGAAATGTTGAAAACTATCCATACAAACAAAATGTTTGTTAGCTAATATTACTATGTTTAATCACTGAATTAGAACCAGATATTCTGTAAAGTGGTTAAATTGGTCCTAGAAACTATTGCTAACTCAAGGCTGCAGGAATTGGCAAAATATCAGCAGAATTCTAAAATCTGATAACAGGATGCAGAAAAGAATTTTGTAAACAAGTATGGAAAACAACTGTGGCCAAGGGAGGGAAAAAGATCCATTATATTTGAGTACCACAAAAAGGTAATGTTAAGGAATATTCTAACTAATGAACAATTGCATTAATTTAACACCCCAATAAGATAATGCTCAATATTTTGCAACACAGATTTTAATAATACATGTAACAAGAACTTCCAGATATAGAAATGGTTTCAGAAGAGATGATGGCACTCAAGATCATTTGGCTAATAGCCAATGCAAATGAAAAAAGGGGGAGACCCGAAAAGGTATCTATTTTTGTTTTACTAATTATACAATGGCTTTTGACAAGATAGTCTGAAACATAGTATGAATGTTCCTTAACAACATGGTATACCAGAAACCTCATTTGCCTATTGAAAATTACTATAATAACCAGGAACCTTCCATCAGAATGGAATATAAAGCAATTAAATGGTTCAAATATCTTCCTAGGATCAAAAAAATGACAGAAATAGGAAGGTCTAGCAAGAAATAAAATGGTTTCTTATTTTTTCCCCTGAGTGTTAATATATCTAGATAAAATTCACAGGATAGATGACAATTATATAGGGGTCACAATTCCCTAAATTTTGAAGAAATTGGTACATTTGATTTCAATTAATCTTTTAGAATAACAGTCATTTGCTCAGACCATTTCTGCAACCATTCCAGTAATCCAGTGATTTTTGTAATTACAATTTGATTGAAATCTGTCCTCGATTCAATCCTATTGGATTGACATATTCCTGTGATACGAATGGTTGCGGAACTAGAAATAGAAACTGCTTATTTACAAGAGTGCTGCAACATGTTAGGGATGTACAAAATAATCCATTTTTCTTCCAGACCACAAGCTACTTCTATCAGTTTATATGTCTGGAAAACAAAATTAACTCAATTAAATCAAAACAAAAAAAAAATTAAAAAATGAAATTAAAATAATTGATTACAATAATTAATTATTTAAATCTTGGAAGGACAGATGTGTTTTAACTATCTTCTTAAACAACAAGATACTAGAAGCCAGAAACATCTTGAAAACACATTTCACTTCCAAACAATTGCAGGACTATTTCCAGAGTAGCTGAATCAGCACTGTCTGGAGGAAGAATGGAATGTTTCAGAATTTCTTGGAACATTCTGTCTCCGAAATGTAACATTTAACACACTTATAACTATTGCATGTCCAAATACATAAAAAGAGGTCTTAGGCAATAATGCAGTCAACTGCAGTGGTAGCAAAAACAGGGCTTTCAACATTGTCTACCCTCATGTTCACACTTACCATGATTTGGAGTGATTGACTGTAAAAGACACTCTCAAAAGAGACCTGCCAAACTCTTAATCTAAACTCCCTGCTTCTATAATATGAATAAAACCTATAGATACTATTTAAAATAATAATAATAATAATAATAATAATAATAATAATAATAATAATAATAATAATAAGTCCTGGCCTAACGCTAGTAAAATGCTCTGCCTTTACTCAATCATCAAGCTATATATCAGAGTTAGAGTTCCACAATGGGATTCCGAATCACAGACAGGAGAAGTTATACCTTTCCACTATCACTACACAACTGATTACAAAACCACCTCAAATTACTTCCTTCCATTGGGTATACAGAATTATCAATATGACAGAAACAAATTACAGCATAGCAATTTTTTATTGGGTTAGCCAGGCAAATATAAGTATTTTCAATCTTATAACCCAAAATGCTACTTTAAAATAGTTTTAAAATGCTATGCATATCTAAAATTGTTTTTATTATTTAGAAAAACAAAAAAAATATCAAAGAAAGAGCATGGATTATTGAAACAACATGTGGGTAATATGTGTGTCTTTGGGCATATAACCATAACAAGTTAATAATTGATTTAAAATTTCCAAAATGGAATGCTCAGTTTTTGTGCACAACATGCAAAACACTAATTACTATCAATTACTTAAATGTCTTTAAAAAGCATAACTACTTATTTATTTGCCAACTGCAAATCGTTGCAAGATGTACTGAGTGTCAAGACAAATATTGAAATTAGGAGATACAAGCAACATTAATAGCTTTAGAATAATTGATCATCCTCTGCTGAAGCTAGCAGATATAAATATGAACTATTATTCATAAATACTAGGAAAATGTCCCTTCATGAAAAATTACTTTTTCAGTCAACTCTGCCTGGCATTAGTTGGGGAAACAGAAATATTAGTTGGCCAATTCTAAAAGAGAGCATCACAAAGAAAAGAGACAAGAAACAACTCCTTGATAGGAACATAATTATCAATACCACTCTAAAGACTATGTGATCCAGGATAAAAATTACTAAGATTTATTATCGGCAGATAGAAGTGAGGTGATTTATGTTCATTTATTAGAATGTTTAAAAGGACAGGGTTTATACAAAACAATAAGAATGTAGTCAACTGCTATCTGTTCTTTAGTTCTCTCTATAAACTGCTTAAGCAGAGTTTAAGTAGTTTCTTAAATAAGCACTTACTGTCCCAAAATATAGTAAGACATTCTTGCTTTTGTTAGCAATAAGGCTCTGTTATGAAACATAGATTTGTATACATACCAGCTAAAGTATAATCCATATCGAATCCAAAGCACTTTATTTTTTCCATGGCTAGACTTCTATTCACAAAAATCCTGCCAAAAAAAGGTAAGAAAACCAATAGTAAGTATTGTTGATATGAAACCTGAGTAAACAGCATGAGGAACATATATGCTTCAAACTATTCAAGAGTTATTAAGGAAACATGCCAATGGACAAAATGATCAAGACACATTTACAGTGATCCTGAACACATTCACTTTGGAGCAAATGACATTGGACTCAGGAGACTTATCTGGGAATAACATTGTACTGTACAGAATTGGACTGTTAATCTCCTAAATGCAATAACATTGCTGGATGCTATCAATAGTAATTGAATTTAAAAGATTTTTAAGAGAGCTGGATTTTTCATTTATATTATATGTATGAACAGAATTAACACAAATTGCAGATACCAATCAAAAATAAAGAAAAAAGGATAAAATAATGCTCATTTTAAAAAACTCAATGAAAATAAAAGCAATATACCAAAAAGGTGGCATACTGGTTGTGGATTGATGGTTTGCCTACTAATTACATAAATTGCTTAATATTAAAATTATTCTCAAAATCAAGACTATCTCATTGTATTATTAAATAATTCATTTTAAATTATATTTGATTGATTTAAAAAAATGCCATAGAAACTACACTCAAATTCCACCAATATCAGTTGGACCTCTTTTTCTAATTTGATATACCAAAAAGATACAAAAAGAAACTCTTTAATAGTGTCTCCGCTCTGGAGGCTGGGAGGTATTGTTGATCGCAGTTTTGTGTATTCAAAATGGAACGTTTTTCTTTCTTTCACAGATTGCTTTGACTTGGTGCTTCAAGGCTTTACTGTTTGGCTGATAAGAGTGCACAGATGTCCTTTTGAAGTATGTTTTGGACCAAAGAGAAGTGAGAGCAGCGTTTTTTGTGAAACCATGCTTTAGTTTTGTTGATCTTTCAAGCTAGAGTAGATGTGTTTGTCAGAATGACATGATCCCAAGGAAAAATAGAGGTCTTGACTTGCAAAATATATTTTCAGAACTACAGAAATTATCAAACATAGTAGAGAAAAAACTGGAATACCTAGAGCACATAACAAGAAAATATGATGAAAAAATTGAAAATGTTCATCAAATGCAAAACGGGGTGATTGAAATTCAAAACACCGAAGTGGAAAATGAATATAAAGAGACTAAACCTGCTGATATCTATGGTAATTGGTTTGTTCCTGAAAATGGAAAGAATGGAATACAGAAAGAGGAATTAAATGGAGAGGAAATCTATTTCAAAGGTCAAGATATAGAAGAAGATAAAATTAAAGAACCTTAAAGACTTAAAGAAATTCCACTAGCAAAAGTTTTGATAACGCTTCTGACAATCAAAGACAACCTGAATTAGGAAACAGAAAGAGGGCATCAAGATTATATGAGAGATCTTATAAGCAAGGAGTTGCTAAGAGAAGTCCATACAAAGCTGATTAAGAAAATGACTAGAGGATTGGTACCACAAATGGCAGAAGATATGAGATTGTTTTGTTACTGGAAAGATACAGGTTGATAGATGGAAGAATATAACTTAAAACTAGTTAAACTTAATGAAATTTAGTGATAATAGATATAGTTAAAGAAATAATTGATGATGATGATAATGTATACAATGTGTAGTATTATGATAAGTAATAATTGGATATGAATATTGAATGGTACCCATGAAAGGAAGATTAGAAATCCTTTTGGATTATATACAAAGGTTAATAAAAAAGAACTAAGTTAGATACAGTTAAGTTTTGATTATTAGGAACAAAATGTTATGATACAGGATATAGTCAAATAAAGGAGGGATAATGATGACAACCTATATATATATGTATGAGTACAATATAAGGAAACTGGATGAAAATTGCAAACAGTGATCTGGAAAGGAGGATTAGAAAAGTTTGTTACTAAATATTATGGATGTTTGGCCAGAATAGGACATAAGGATTCAGTGTTATTGGAGGATTTTAGAAATATTAAATGAGATTCCAGTATGTGGTTATGTATTAAATCTTGGTATATTTTATGATGGACGTTTAAACAATTATAGTCAAATAAAAATGGAGGTAAAAGGGTAACATGTATAAATATTTGAGTTAAAATACTTGAGTTAATATGAATTATGTTGATGACTGTGGAAGAGATGCACGAAAACCTTTTGTAACCAACTGATACACTTTCTACAGTATGTAAAGAAGGAAGATTGTATGTGTTGTGTTTGTTTTGAAAATAAAAATAAATTCTATTTTTTAAAAAAATTCTACCAATATATAAATGCATAAAAGGTAAAGGTAAAGTTGCCCCAGCAAGTTTTACCCTCGCTAATCTTGACCGACTTCAGAAGGCAGGGCTCATCTCTGTTTCTTAAGCCAAAGAGCCAGCATTGTCTGAAGATGTTTTGGCACTCATTTGGCTAGTATGAAATCACGCCGCAGCACAAAGCATATGGCAAAACATGGAATACTGTTACCTTCTTGCATGCTTATATGCAGTACCTATTCATCTACTTGCCTTTTCATGCTTTCAAACTGCTAGGTTGGCAGGAGCTGGACAAGTGATGGGAGCTCATTCAGTCTCACGGCACTTGGGTCTCAAACTGCCAAGGTATAGACCTTTAACAGTCTAAGACTCAACATCTTAACCACTGAGCCACTGTGCCCCTTATAAATGTATAAAAATGCATTATGTACGTTAAATTAATTTAAATCAATCCCTGCATTAGTAACTTTATATTCAAAAATATACACAATTGTTCTTGTAATATTCAATTCTGAAGAAGCTTCTTGAATCATAAGCAAAATATTTGCAAGGACAAAAGCAAAAAAGTCCAATTGCCTTTTGAAAAGAACCTTTTGGACAACCATGACCTGAATGATTGAGACTCTCCATAAACTTCTCTTTTCTCCTTTAACATTTCATCCTATAAGTAGCATGTAAGTGCACTATTTATTACATCACAATGTTGCCATTCCATGCACTCTCTCATGTCCCTGCATTCTCTACTTACCTATAGTTTAACTTCATGTCTGTCTATCCTTGGTTCTGAATGCATTAAAGAAATGCTGATCTCTTTGGGCAACTTATCTGAACCTAACTTGCCTGGGCTTGCAGACTTCCCCTAATTCCCCGCTTGGCCTTACTTTCTCATGTACAGATTTAGAGTAAGCCAAAACTTAAAACAAAGGAGGAAATGAAGGAAGAAATTATATCACGGGTGTCAAACTCGCTGCATCATGTTGCTGTCATGTGATGTCTCACAACGTTTTCCCTATTCGTGGAATTGGGGTGGGCGTGTGCATCTGGCCTGAGGGCCACCAGTTTGACATTCCTAGTTAGATCCTTCAAGCTAAATATTATTCTTCAAGACATTTATTGAAAAGAATTGTAGTATTCAGCATAAGAAATACTTTTGACTGCAGTTTATTACCAGAATCAATGATATATTTCCCAGTCAGTCACTGCTCACCTTTATAAGAGAGTTCAGTGCATATTTCCTGCAAGGCCCATTCCAGACAATACTGCATCACTCTGAGAAACTCAGATCTTAATTTGTTGATGACACTAAATACATGAATATCAGATGCTTGGCTCCTCTCATTACTGTGCTATGCACTAACTTGAACAATTAGCTAATCTAATTGCATTTTCAATACTGCAGTTTCAATTCAGTTATTTCTAGTGTCTTTCAAAAATTAAAGAAAAATCTTTTGAAGATGTCACTTTTTTTTTTTAACTGCCCTACTATTAAATATACACCCCAAAGAAGGAAATTACTTGTTTGGGAAATATGCTTTAGAAAAGTAATTGAATTTTTGTTTGTTAAATAAAGTAATGAAAATATGCATTCTATCATAAGACAAGGTTAACAAAATTACAGTTACATTTTTGAAAGATTTCAGAGGAATTAATCAATCCAAACTTGTGGAATAATGCTTTCTGCATTAATGAAATAAATACAGTACAAAGTCACTAACAGGCTTTTTGTATCTTTAGGTACTACTCAGATTTTCTTTTTAGATTTGTAGAATAAAGAAGATTAAAGTAACATTTCATTTGTACAAAATTATGAAGTATGGTAAATATTTAAAAAATGAACAAATATATCTGAAAATAGAGCATTATTAACTGCTTTTAACCTCAGAGATTTCCCTTCCAAAATTCAAGTACCATCTAAGCAGCTACTCTTAATACAAGACAATTTACAATTATGAACATTAGGATTCCAAACTATTAACATTTAAGGTCAAACTATTACATTTCTGCACTAACAAACTTACCTCATCATCTTATTTGGATGTTCTTCTTGTAAAATTTGTAGCTGTCAAATCCACGTTACCTATTTTTTAAAAGGCTCCCTTCCCCCATATATAAGCAATTTTGCTTTTTTCTGGCTGGATGTCAGCATAGCACTATGCGTGAAACAAACTGGGAGATGCCACGTATCTGTTTAGAGAGTTCTAGAGATCACAGAACTGCAGCTAATTTAATAAGTTACAGGATATCACTGTTCAATACATCTCCGTTTGGAATAGAATCTCTCTGTTTTACCCTTAACTTTCAATGCAGCACTAAGAGTCACAATTTCCTGGCAAGCTGCCCGCTTTGGCAGTGAAGCATAGAAAGTACAACGATGGAATGAGATAGGAGGGGGGAGAGACAGTTAAACATGACAAAAGTTACACAACAGCTACCATCAGAATATACGAAAGGCACTATAAACAGAAGAAATATTGCAAATTTATGATGCACCACATGAGCCCTTGGGACATCAACTGAAAGGCATTGCAATATCATCATGGCTTTGAGTAAACAAGGTATGATTCATCTTTCTCATACACAAGTTATATGGTCTGATCTCTGGCAATAGGATCATCACAAAAGGGCTGTGGGGCTTTTTTGTACCCTCTCAGGATTCTCCAGATATAAATATAGGTATTAGTTTGTAAATTAAAATGAAATTAACCATAAAACAATCCACAGACTGGGGATCTCATCTAAAAACCAGGAGAGACTGAAGAAATTGCATGTTCAAGTCCACAACCAGTTAACAGTCTGTTTGGACAGAACAGTATCAAGGGTGGTAAGTGCACCACCACAATTAAAGAATTGTTCCCTCTGCACTAGAAGGGTTTTTTCCAACCAAGAAATTTGGAAGAAATAATATGGCTCCTTCTAATTCTACAGAAATGTCTTCCTTCATACAGTTAATCTCAAAAACGAGTAATTTTAACACTACGTAAGACAGCAAAAAAGAACCAATTTGTGATGGTAGTTAAGACATCAGACTACAAACTGGGAGAGCATGAGTGCTAATCCTGTCTTAGACATAAAGGGAATTGGGTGGCTCTTTCTCTTAGACCTAGGAGGCAGGCAACAGCAAACCCTTCTGAAAAACATTGCAAAGAAAACGTTTGTAGTCCCTAGGAATGAAAAGTGACTTGAAGGCACATGCCTTCGCACGCACATACACAAACACATACAAACACAAAGCAAGGAAAGAAACATGTTTAAAAATGTCCCTCCCTCACTACATATTTTGCCTTTTTTCTACTGACTCAGAGAATATAATCTTGTTCCATGTCAGATAGAAATGTTGGTGTCTCTCTGAATACTAAACAATTCTGTGGTGATCAGCATGGCAGTAAATAAGGACTACTGAACAGTTATGATGGCTTTTATATACAAAGACTATTTGGAATATAGAAAAATATTTATAGGTACTTTTTAAATGCAAGCAGATTCTATAGTGGATTTGTCCTTCCACAAAATATTGAGTATTAGCTTGTAAGGATTAGAGGCAATGTCACTTAGAATGAGTGAATGGGGGTTGTATTAGGGATAGAGGCCAAAATATAAATATTCCTTGAAACCAATTCCTGTTTAGATTTCTCCCACAAATGGTTGAAGGCATTTCTCAATATTGCCCAACCTGCATCACATCCTCTAAGATTCCGGTCTAGATAAACATTTTCCTAGATAAATAGCTTTCATCCTTAGCAGTCAGAATACTTAGATTATGATAGTGTCAGCCTCTGTTTTGCTGCTTGCTTTTCGGCTGTCATTGAAACGGGGAGGGAGGGCATGGTATTTGGGTGAGGGAAATAATCTGTGCAGGAGGACTGTTAATTGGGAGTTGTTCTCACCATTCGTTTGCCATGTGGAAGGAGGGGTGTTTCCTGCCAGGGCCAACTGTCCAGCATTCCAACCTGATGATGATTTTTGAAGATGTCTCCCACCTGACAGTTGTGGCGATTTATGATTGGATTATGAACTGGGGTACCAAGGGGAGGGGAATGAATCATGTATTGATATCTATTGCTTTCGCGCTCTTTTGCTCAGATCCAGCTTTGCTTTGCTTCTCATCATTTATAATCAGTAAAAGTACACTTAATTCTGAAACATGGAGTTGAGTGGTTTCTTTCTAGGTTATTAAGTGAAAGAGCCGTGACATTAAGCTGGATCTCACTTCGCACCCATCCCAGAGCGAACACCTTCCGAGGGGAGTGCACCCAACGCTGAAGAATGTTCCTCCATGGCAGTGATCAAGAGGAAGAAATGGGAGCAGCCGCAGGCCCTTCGGTGACGGAGCTGTTGGCTGACCTGCAAGTAGAGGAACAATCTGTTCGACCCAGGTGGACTTGGGGAGTGGGATAGAAAGAGGAATCTGAAGAACCGTTAACTGGGATTACTGTGAGGAGACCCAGGAAATCAGCAGCTGACTGGTGAGGCCCTGAAGAGGAAAATCTCATGATGTCCCAAGCCATGAAACTTCTCGAAGGAGCCTGGGAAAGATGCCGGACTCGGGAGAGTGGTATGGAGAGAGGAATTGAGGAAGAGACAGAGAGAAGGTATACCTTGCCTAACTTGAGAGAGGCTGGAGGGGCTGAAGGGGGAATTGTACAAGATGACCCAGCGCCGACACCAATCCCTGTGGCTAGAGACATTCCTAGAGGGGGGCACAGACGCCGAATGGCTAAAGTTCCTCCTTTAAGTGTAAAATACGGGGGAGAACCAAAAGAACTCGGCCTATTCCTTATTCAGGTGTGGAATTATATGCAGATGTATGGCCATGATCTGGTTTCTGATGAAGCTAAAGTGAGAATTGTATTAATGGCTTTGGAGAAAAAAGCAGCAGATTGGATGGTGGGGCTACATAATGCTGACTCCCCACTTTTGAGAGACTTTAATGGATTTATGGCTGCTTTGAGGAAGCCTTTTGATGACCCCCTCACAGAGCGTAGAGCCAGGATTAAATTTACAACTCTTAGGCAGGGAAAAAGATCAGTAGCTGAGTATGTGCAAGAATGTCAGCTTATATGAGGGGGTGGTCTGAAGAAGCCTTGCTAGACTGTTTCACTGATGGATTAAACAAAGAGATTTACCAGCAGTGTGTGAACAGAAGCCCCCCCCCCTGGAGATTGCAACCCTGGTATGAAGCAGCCGCTGATGTTGAAATTGACCTACCCAGGCTATATTACAAAGGAGAGGGCGAAGGCGAAGAATTCCCCCCCCCCCGCCAAACCCCTCCTCCCAAGGATGCCAAAAGGAGGGAAGGGTGGATTTACAAGCAAGCCCAAGCCTTCTGTGTGTTTCCGCTGTGGGAAGAAGAGGCACCGTGCCGTAAATTGCCGAGTCAAGATGAGCCAAAGTGCCCCCCCCCAGAAAGAGAAGAAGCTGGAGAAGCCTCTCAGCAGAAGGAAGGAAATGGCCTTGAAAGGGGAGGATCCTTCTCAGCGTTTCAACCCTGTGGAAGAAGAAAATGAAACCCCCAGCTCTTCGGATGACAGTGACTCTGATGATGTGGAACGCTGGGTAAGTTCCCGTTCGGGGCCCATGACTATCCCAGTTGAGCTTAAAGTGCCCTCTTCTGGCACACGAGAGAAAATTCTAGCTCTTTTAGATTCCGGGTGTTCACGCTGCATTATGAGCCCGGAAATAGTAGAGAAATTGGGATTGAGACTAAAAACTTTAAAAATCCCAATTGCATTTTGCCAATTAGATGGCTCTATTGCGGGAGGAAGCCCTGCTCATTTTGTTACTGAACCTATTGAGATGTGGATGGGAACCCACCAAGGAATAATAAGTTTTATTGTGGCTCCAGAGATGGATGGATCTCTTATATTGGGATTACCCTGGCTGCGGAAATGGAACCCACACATAAATTGGAGGAAAGGTTGGTTACGCATTCGGTCTGCTACGCCCCCTGGAGGGGAAGAAGGGGTTCCAGAACAGAATAAGTCAGACCCCAACCTCGCAGCCAGAGGGCAGGAAAAAATTGAAGGGGAGGAGAACATCCCAAAAGAATACTGGGACCTGAAAGATGTTTTCAGTGAGAAATCTTCAGATAGGTTGCCCTTACACAGACCCACCGATTGCAGCATTGATTTGATTTTGATTTGATTTGATTATATTTATATGCTGCCTTTTCCCCCGAAGGGGACTCAGGGCGGCTCACAATTCAAATCAGGGAAGGGGGGTACAGACAGAAAATAAAAGACAAAACATAACAATACATAATTTAAAAACACACAATAGTCATACCATTCGAGACGGGGGCAACAGCTCTTTAGCCCCAGGCCTTGATATTCTACCTGGAGTAAAACTCCCTAAACCCCAAATTTATTCAATGACCCCTAGGGAAATGGACGAATTGAGAAATTTCATTGACAAAAATTTGGAAAGGGGTTTCATTGAACCGGCTAGGCCCCGAGTGGCTGCTCCAGTCTTATTCAGAGAAAAGAAAGATGGCTCCTTCCGTCTTTGTGTTAATTTTAAAAACCTTAACGGAATCTGTGTCCAAAATGTCTACCCTTTACCACTGATGAAGGACATGTTGGCCCAACTGGGTAAGGGGAAAATTTTCACAAAATTAGATCTGCGAGAGGCAGTGCTACTTCAGGCAAATGCACAAGGGAAGTTGCAGCCCTGCGCTTACACCTCTCGAAAGCTAACGGAGACTGAGAGGTGTTGGGCTATTTGGGAAAAGGAGGCTTTTGCTGTCCGGTGGGCTTTGATGACTTGGCGTCATTTTCTAGAGGGGGCAAAACACCCTTTTGAGGTATGGACTGATCAAGAAAACTTGGAGACATTAAAAACCTCCAGGAAACTATCCCCTAAACAAATGCGATGGGCACAACATTTCAATAGATTTAATTTCACTTTGAAGTATATCCCAGGAGGGAAAATTTTTATGGCTGATGCTTTGTCCAGACTTCCACAATATAACAGTTCAAAGCTGAGTGTTGTCCAACCTGTCATGCCAACGAGAAGCCTGGCCATTTTTGTTGTCACCAGAAGCCACACCACTTCCAATTTGGAAGCCACACAAGACCTCGTTACAAAGCTCAAGGAAGCTCTTGCAACTGATGAGTGGTTCCGCCAACATACGGATGAATGCACCATGAAGGATGGCCTAGCTTGGATTGGTGCTAAATTATATGTTCCCGCATCTATTAGGTCCATGGTCCTTCAACGTGCTCATGATCTCGTATGGCCAGACATTTTGGTTTTGTAAAAACCCTGCATCTCATCAAGAGGCAGTTTTGGTGGCCCTCTTTGAAAAAAGACATTGAGTCTTATGTGGCTAGTTGCCCCACTTGTGCTGCGGCAAAGTGTCCACCAGGCAAACCTCAAGGGTTGCTCCAGGGGGTGGCCCATCCCGAGGCACCGTGGAAGGAGATCTCTATGGATTTCATTGTTTAATTGCCAGAAAGTCAAGGAAATACAGTGATTTGGGTTGTTACTGACTTGTTCTCCAAAAAAGTTCATTTTGTTCCTTGTTCCAAGATCCCGTCCGCTAAATCCTTGGCTAAGTTGTTCATTACACATATCTATCGTCTGCATGGGGTACCAGACCGCATTATCTCGGATAGGGGGGTCCAATTCACCCCCTTGTTTTGGAAGGAGTTTTGGAAGTTAATAGGCTCCGCCTAGGGCTTAAGCTCCGCCCACCACCCTCAAACTAATGGTGCCTGCGAGAGAACTAATTCTGTACTGGAACAATATCTCCGATATTTCATCAATTACCAACAGGGAAATTGGGTAGAATTGTTGCCTCATGCTGAGGTGGCGTATAACAACTCGGTTCACAGCAGCACGGGATTTATGCCCTTCAGGGTGGTGTATGGACATGATTTTGTGCCTATCCCCGAAATTCCTCGCGAAAAACCGCAAGTGCTGTCCCTTTCCGAATGGAGTGACCGCCTCCGGCAGATGTGGCCTTTGGCTTACCGGGCGCTGGATGCTGCACACCAAGCCCACAAGAGACAAGCGGATAAAAAGAGGGCGAAGCCAAAGGAGTATAAAGTTGGTGATCATGTGTATTTATCCACCAAGTTTCTTCGGACCTCTCAAAAGTCTAAGAAATTGGGCCCCAAGTATGTTGGCCCGTTCCCGATTGTCAAGGTCATCAACCCTGTTTCCGTACGACTGGAACTGCCTAAATATCTCAACCGTGTATACCCAGTGTTTCACGTTAATCTCCTAAAGCCTGAACACACTTCTCCGTTGCGGGCTCCTTTGTCAGCTCCACCAACCCCACTCCTGATTGAGGGTGAAGAGCATTTTGAGTTAAGGAAATTTTGGACTCTAGGAAACATAGGAACCATATTCAATATCTTGTGGCATGGAGGCATTTCCCTCCCTCTCATGCTGAATGGGTCAATAACTCCCATGTTCAGGCTCCTTGACTTCTTCGTAAATTCTACTCTGCCTACCCAGACAAGCCCTGACCTCGATTGACTTTTCTTTTATTCCCCCTTCCCTTTTTCTTCTATGTTATGTTGTTCGTCTGTTTGTCTATGTTCTTTCATTTCTGCAGGGGGGATCGTCCCTTTTCTGCAGGAGGGCCGGATGTCAGCCTCTGTTTTGCTGCTTGCTTTTCGGCTACCATTGAAACAGGGAGGGAGGGCATGGTAGTTGGGTGAGGGAAATAATCTGTGCAGGAGGACTGTTAATTGGGAGTTGTTACCATTCCTTTGCACATGTGGAAGGAGGGGAGTTTCCCACCAAGGCCAACTGTCCAGCATTCCAACCTGATGATGATTTTTTTTTTTTAAAAATCAATTTTATTAATATCATATTTAAAGCTGTTCACTTACCCGTTTTTTTAAAATATACTTTTTTTATTTTCCACTTTCATAACATATAATCACATGTATACTATTACATAGCCAATATCGTATTAAGTAGTAATTACATCAGTTCCTCTTGTCATCAACACCCAGAAAGATAAAAACCCATTATTAGCTCTTCTGCTCTCCATACACCTCTTTCTTCTACCTCTCTCCTACCTCCTTTCTTCCCTCCATCATCCTTTTCTACTCTACTTCCCCTTCCTTTCTCCTTCTCCTCTCTCTTCATTCCACTCCTCCTTATCCTCCTCATCTTCCCCCCTTATCCTCTCTCCTATCCCTCTCTTTCTATCTTTCTTCTCTCCTCTGTTTCCCACTCTTCCTCTTATTGGTATATTTCAGCTTCTGAGCAAACTCCATTCTATGTTGATGGTATTTATGCTTCCATATGAATATACTTAACATATCTTAGTTTTAAAGAAAAAATAAGAGAAGACAGTATACATGTGCAATCATATTACATTAAAATCTAACACCCCTCGGCAAGCCTAATATACATCCCTCCCTCCCCCCTCCCCCCAACCCCCCCAGCCTTCCCTCCCCCGACTTCCCAGAACCCATACACGGTATAAATCTTTAACAAAAACCATCTAAAATATATTGGAAAAAAAGAATAAAAAATTGATAACAGCTTTACATTGAACTTAGCTCCTCCTTGCTAGGCTAACTTTAAACAATTTATATCATTCCTGATCTTAATCATAAGCTATCTGGAATTTCTTAGTCCCATATTTATTTTGTATATAATTGATCCATTTTTTCCAGTCTCGTTTATATCTCTCGTTTGAGTGGTCCTTAAGATATGGAGATATTTTAGCCATCTTGGCTAAATTTATGACTTTCAATGTCCATTCTTGAATTGTAGGCAAATCTTCCTTCTTCCAGTATTGCGCCACCAACAATCTAGCTGCAGTTATTAAGTGCAAAATCAAATTAATCTCTACAGCTGTACAATCAGTAATTATACCTAACAAAAATAACTGAGGGGTAAACTTTATTTATTTATTTGTCTTGTAAGCCGCCCACTTCCGGAGGACTCCGGGCGGCTCACAAAAGACAAGGGAAAGGGGAAAAACGAGACAAAGACAACATATTAAAAACAAAACCAACATTCACAATTTCCGTGGAGGTAAATGCTTCTCAGCCCCACCCAGCCTGCTGGAACAGCCAGGACTTGGTGGCTTTGCGGAAGGCCGGGAGGGTAGTAAGAGTCCGGATCTCAACAGGGAGCTCGTTCCAGAGGGCCGGAGCTGCAACAGAGAAGGCTCTCCCCCGGGGAGTCGCCAGCCGACATTGGCTGGCAGATGGAATCCGGAGGAGACCCAACCTGTGCGATCTAATTGGTCTGAGAGAGGTAATCGGCAGGAGGTGGTCTCTCAGGTACCCAGGTCCGATGCCATTTAGGGCTTTATAGGTAGCGACCAGCACCTTGAAGTGGATTCGGAGACTAATAGGTAGCCAGTGCAGCTCGCGGAGCATAGGTGCAACGTGGGTGTACCTTGGTGCACCCACAATCGCTCGCGCAGCTGCATTCTGGACTAATTGGAGTCTTCGAACACTCTTCAAGGGCAGCCCCATGTAGAGCGCATTACAATAATCCAGTCTTGAGGTCACAAGGGTGTGAGTGACTGTCTGAAGGGCCTCCTGATCCAGGTAGGGTCGCAATTGGTGCACCAGGCGGACCTGGGCAAAGGTCCCCCTGGTCACAGCCGACAGATGGTGTTCTAAAGTCAGCTGTGGGTCCAGGAGGACTCCCAAATTGCGAACCCTCTCTGAGGGGCGTATAATTTCACCCCCCAGCCTGAGAGATGGAACAGTTAGCCAATCTTTGGGAGGAAACATCAGAAGCCACTCGGTCTTGTCTGGATTGAGTGCCAACTTGTTTGCTCCCATCCAGACTCTAACAGCCTCCAGGCACTGGCACATCACTTCTACTGCTTCGCTGAGTTGGCACGGGGCAGACAGATACAGCTGCGTATCGTCTGCATATTGGTGAAACTTAATCCCGTGCCGGCGTATGATCTCACCCAGCGGCTTCATGTAGATGTTAAATAGGAGAGGGGACAGGACTGAACCCTGCGGCACCCCATACTTGAGGGGCCTTGGGGTCGATCTCTGCCCTCCGACCAACACCGACTGCGACCTGTCCGAGAGGTAGGAGGAGAACCACCGCAAAACGGTGCCTCCCACCCCCACCTCTCGCAACCGTCGCAGAAGGATACCATGGTCGATGGTATCGAAGGCCGCTGAGAGGTCAAGAAGCACAAGGATAGAGAGGTGACCCCTATCCCTGGCCCGCCAGAGATCATCGATCAGCGCGACCAAAGCAGTTTCCGTGCTATAACCAGGCCTGAAACCCGACTGAAGAGTCTAGATAATCGGCTTCATCCAAGGACCGTCGGAGTTGCGAGGCCACGGTGCTTCCTGGCTTCCGGGGGAGGAGCCTGCCGTCGCCGGTGGCTCAAAGGAGCTGCCCTCAGAGTTCTGGTCTGTATATCTAAAAAAATCTATAGATATCTCTCCTTTCAGGCAAGAAAGGGGCAGGGAGGAACTCAGTCGTTAGAATCTCTTTGTAGTTCACAGCCTTTTGTTTTTCGCTGTGAACGGAGAAGAGGTTCAACAAAAGTTGAGTTTTTTTTTTACTCCAGCCAGATCTTCTCAGCTGTTTTTTTCAGCTCAAGGCAGGTCGTTCCCCCCCCCCCTCAGGACAAATCTAAGCTATTTAAAATCGATCCGAGCAGCGACCATCCTGAGAACCTTTTTGTTTATTATTATTCAAAATACCAGCTTCAATTTTACAAAAAACTCCTTTGTTTAATTGCTTTTCAAAATGGCGATTTTATAGCTCTCGCAGTTGATACATGATATATTTAATCAGCCCTGTTTTCCTGAAGACCTCTCTTTATTAATTGCCAAAGTTTACTGAAAGTATTTTATTTTAAATCAAGGTGCCCAGAGACTTCGTTTGTTCTCTTTTTTTCTTTTATAATGGCTCCTAAGTCAAAGCAACCTAAACGTTTTTTTAATAATACATCCCAAGTAATCGCTACAAAGCCACAGTCTTTGCCTTCTACGCCCCCTACTGGAGATTTAACGAAAGAATTTCTTTTTGAAACTCTTAGAGAATTTAGGGAGGAAATGAAGCAATTTATTTCGGAATTATGTGATAAACTTGATGCCAAGATTGCTCAAACAAAGGAGGATACCATCGGGGTTATAACTGTGATGACAGATTATATTGCAGGAATGGAGGATAAACTGGAACTTTTGGAAGAAGCCAATTCTAACCTGACATCTAAAATTGAAATGTTGCAACAGGAAGTTGAAAAGGCAGAGAGACAACTTGTTATGACAAACTATAAAAAGACTGTGTTTGCAATAAGAGTTAGGGGATTGCGTGAAAACGAACAGGAGAATTTGAAGCAGACCTTTTTTGAGACTTTCAGTCGTTTGGTGGGAAGTCCGGGACTCAACTTTGATTGGCAGATCCAAAAAATTTACCGCCATATTTTGTGGACAGCAAAGCAGAGACAGCTTCCGAGAGATATAATTATATATTTTGCCACAAAAGAATCCAGAAACACGATACTACAAGAGTTTTACAATAACAGGCTGCGAATTGATGGACAGGACTTGATCGTTTTTAAAGAAATACTACCCCAAATGTTAAGAGCCAGGAGAGACTATGTTTTCCTAACTAAAGAACTTAGAAATAATCAGATACAGTATAGATGGGAGGTGCCATTTGGTATTACAGTTACACTTGATGATCAAAAACATCGCCTCAATTCAGTTTGTGAAGCTCGAGACTTTTACTACAAGATCCTAAAGGCGGGACTTCCTGAATTACCCGGACTTGGAGAAAGACAAGGAGAAGTAGAAGAGAAACAACCAAACACACAACTACAAGGCGGGAGGTATTGTTTTTCCCCTCCGGAATGGCAGAAGAGCAGAGAACAAGGATCTAGTTATGCTTCCGAAACATTTGCTTAATTTTAACCTGAATAATACTTTGTGACTCTGTCTTGTATAAAAAGGTATAGTGGTATACCGATGAAGAGACATTAAGGCTGAAAGAAATGATGCTGATTTCCTCGGAAAATATACTGTATGGGACTTGAAAAAGACTTGATGGATAATTTTGAATTTTTATATAAGTTGTTTATGTTTTATTCTCTAGGGTGAGGAGGGTAGAGATTGTGATGCTTTTGGATTGTGGTTTAGGTTGAATGGAGTTGGGAAGGGTGGCGCAGACGGGAGGGTAGTGAAGGTTTAATTAGAGCTTATTTTGAGCCAGAAAGTATGTTGATTTTTATAGAAATTCTTATTTGAATATAATGTTTGGAAGGAGATACTCAGGGAGTTCGAAGGAAGGCGGAGCAAACATGAGAGGAGTACGGATGATAATAAAATATATATATGGACACGGGTAGAGGCAGGATGAGAGGACTTGGAATGGAAACCGAGAGAAATATTTGAGGTGTTTAAATTGCTTTATAGAGAAGAAGGTAAAAGGGACAAATTAAAGGTACGCATATTTAGATAAAGAGATAAGGCCCCTAGCTAGAGTAGAATTTTATTTGATTAACTCACTTGGTTTCAACATAGTTTGAAATCCTGCAAGTAATAAATTAATTGAGATTAGGAATGATGCACACCGCTTAAGTTTTAATAATGATGGGAAGCTGAGCTTAAGGTAGAGAGTTTATTGATTTTTCTCTTTTATTTTCTTTTTTTGGGTTTTTTTATTTTTTATTTTATTATTCCTTTCTTTTTTCCTTTCTTTTTTATTTTTTAATTTCTAATCTAATTGGTTTTAATATACTCCAGACTGTGCTTGATAAAGAGTTATGTCGGGAATGGGACCTGGGAAGTCGGATGGGGGCTAGGGAGGGGGGTTCACGGGGGGGAGGGGGGGAGGGTGGAAATATAGAATCAATTTCCAAAACAATGAATGCACTTGTATACTGTTGCTCTTTTTTCTTTCTTTTTTTCTCTTTTCCTTTTATTTTCCTTTTTTTTCTTTTCTTATAATTTTAGTGTAAATTACAAAGTGAATAGATTAACGAACAGTAGAAATACACCGAAGTGAGGAGTAGAGGGAAAGAAGAGGGAGGAGTCAAGAGGGAGTGAGAGGGGAATGTAAGGAGGGTGAGATGGAGGGAAGGGGAGAAAGGAATGTCTGAGGGGGAGGGGAAGCAGAAGAGGGGAAGGCTGGAGGGGAGAAATGAAAGTTGGAGGGGGAGAAGAAAGGGTGTATGGAGGATAGAAGTGTTATGAGTTGTGTTTATTGCTTTCTTAATTGCACAGTATTTAAGTGATTGTATAAAAAGGAAAATGAAAATGAAATAAAACAGTTTTCAACGGAGTTGCGAGGCCACCACTTTCTCTTATAATGTTTTATTCATTTTCATTTTCAATTTTGTACATTCACTTATATACTGGATATTGGTAATAATAATATTATAATCGTAAGAAAAACAAAAAACAAACAAACAAACAAAAAAAAAACAAACACCCCCAACCGAAACACAACTCATAAACCCCACCTATCACTTTCACACATCCCTTCTTCTCCCCCTCCAACTTTCCTTTCTCCCTCCAACAATCACCCCTCCTACTTCCCTTTCCCCTCCTATCTTCCTTTCTCGCCTTTCTCACCCTCCTTCCCCTCTCATCCTCCTTACATTCCCCTCTTCCTCCCTCCTTACTTCTCCCTCTTCTTTTCCTCTACTTCTCACTATGGTGCATTTCTCTATTCCTTACACCCAGAAAAAAAAAGGAAAGAAAAAAGCAATAAGAAAAAAAAAGAGAAAAATAAAAAGAAAAGATAAGGAACAGCAGTATACAAGTGTATTCTTCTATATATTGAAGCTATATCTCCACCCACCCACCCACCCCCAATGAACCCCCCTCCCTAACCCCCTCCGACTTCCCAGGTCACACGCCCGGCACAGTTCAGTACCATTCACCTTCAAAGTATCTTATTAACAATAATAATGAAAATAAAATAAAAAGAACACTCCGAAAAAGAAAACAAAAACAAAAAAGTAAATAAAGTAAAATTAAAAAACTCTTTTGCATTATGCTCAGCCTCCCATCATTCTTCAAATTTTAAACAGTATAAATCATTCCATTTATATTTTGTCCTCGTCCCTTAGTTCTTTGATATTTACCCCCATCTTCCTGTAGAATCTCCAGATAGTCTTTCTTAAACTTATATTCAAATATTAGTTTATACAAAAATCAATTTGTCTTCATATTTTCGCTGCTCATCTTCCTATCCTTCGTTTCACGTCTCCATTCCTCCCAAGCCCAGATTGCATAAGATTAGGATCTCGCTCTTCACTTTAAAATCCTGAGCTTTTTATATTATACTTCAGACTTGTAGATTCATAAAACATATGCCCAAAATTCCTGCCAGTTCGTTCAATCCCAAGATTCCTTCATCAATATCCCACTCCACCTTCCTTTCTGCTCCACACTCCATTCACCCCAAACCGCAATTCAAATAAATCTTAGTCCCCGCTTTCCTCACAGAAAACACTTCGTGCGCAGTTCGGATTTAAACTCAAATAAATCTTGTAAAAGTCCCGTATCAATACACAGCTTTACCATTTTTCATACCAAACAGAAATCCTAAAGTTTTAATCAGTCCAAAAGCTTAGAAAGTATTTTAGAAACATCGCTGGGTCTGTATTCTTTACTCTTCTGTCCTTCCGGAAAGAAAAGGCAACCCTCTGCCTTATAACCACGTGTCCCGCTGCTTTGAAGATATAACTGAATCCTCAGTTTCCGCTCTTCTGCCTCTCCAGTAGGGGGAGAGCAACTCCCTCCTTCTTGTAGTCAAATGAGTTGCTGCTTGTCTTTCCTTCCCCTTGTCCTTCCGCATTTCCGGGTGAGTCAGGAAGCCCCGCCTTCAGAGTTTTATAATAAAAGTCCCGAGCTTCCGAAACAGAATTAATACGAAATCTTTGATTTTCAAATGTAACTGTAATTCCAACTGGAGCCTCCCATTTATACTTTATTTGACGATTTCTGAGTTCTTGGGTTAAAAAAGTATAACTTCTCCTTGCGTGGAGCATCTGAAGCGGAATATCTTTAAAGACGAACAGATCGTGGTTCTCAATTCGGAGCCTGCTTTTATAAAACTTTTGTAAAATCGCATTTCTGGATTCTCTTGTGAAAAAATATATAATTATGTCTCTTGGAAGCTGTCGTTGCTCCGCCACGTGCGAATTCTGGCGATAGATTTTTCGAATATTCCAATCAAAATTAAGTCCTGGGCCTCCCACCAGTTGGCTGAAAGCTGCTACAAAAGTCTGTTTCAAACTCTCTCCTTTCCTTTCAGGCAATCCTCTAACTCGAATTGCAAACGCCTTTGTATTATAATTTATCATTGTAAGTTGTGTTTGATTATTAATAATCTCTTGTTGTAAAGCTTGAATATTAGAAGACAAATCAAGATTAGCCCTCTCCAAAGATTCCAATTTCGTCTCCATTTCTTCAACATAATCTGTTAAAGTAGACGCGACTTCAAACACATTCGCATTCATCTGGGCAATTTTGGCATGTATTTTATCGCATAAATCCAACACAAATTCTTGAATTTCTTTTCTAAAGTCATTAATTATTTGGGAGAGAAGCTCCTGTGTCAAGAAATCTCCAGTAGATGGCGTAGGAGACAAAGGCAGCGATTTGGTAGCAAGTTCTTTAGGCACAAGGGGGGAGGGTTTTTTTGCCTGTTTAGACTTGGGAGGCATTATAGATAAAATCTGAGAATAGACAGATAAACAGTGTCTTCAGCTGGCCAGTTCTCAATAAATTATTTGTGGACTTTGCTCATTAATGAGTAGCGATCTCCGGGGAAATAAAGCCAGTTAATTACGTCATCAATCACCAACACAGTAAAAACGCCATTTTGTGTCCCAATTGCGCAGAGAAGTTCAAAGGAAAAACAAGGCTGGTGTTTAGATAGTTAAAAAAAAACAACACACACATCACAGAAGTGTGACCCGCTCGTATTATCTTAAAAGCAATTTGTCATTGTCCTGAGTGCGGGGGAGGCTGTCTAGGGCTGCAAAAAGGCAGCTGTAAAGAAATGGCTGGAGATGAAAGCTCAGCTACGTTGGATCCATTCTCTGTTCGCAGCCCAAAAAAAAAAAGAAGAGGGCTGTGAACTACGAATAAATCCTAACACCTGAGCTTCTGCCTGTCCCTTTCTGCCAGAAAGGGATGATATCTATTGATCTTAATTAGATATACAAACCAGATCTTTAAGAGGGGCTTCGTTGAGCTCCTCGGCGACAGGCTCCTCCCACAGGAAGCGAGGCCACCACTTTCTCAACAACCTTCCCTACAAAGGGAAGGTTGGAGACTGAACAATAGTTACTCAAAATGGCTGGGTCCAGAGACGGTTTCTTCAGGAGGGGTCTCACCACCGCATCCTTTAGGAGGGGTGGGAAGATACCCTCCTGGAGAGAGGTGTTCACAATCGTCTGGATCCAGTCACGTGTCACCTCCCTGCTGGTCGAGACCAGCCAGGAGGGACACGGGTCCAGTATACAAGTGGAGGCACTCACCGCTCCCATGACCTTGTCCACTTCAACAGAAGCCCGTTGAAACTCAATCCATAAAGCATGCTCAAGACCCTCCCCCGGTACCTCGGCTGGTATTGTGCAATTGGAGTCCAGCTCTGTCTGAATCCGAGCGACTTTATCCGTCAAATACTGAACAAATTCCTCAGCTCTACCCTGTAGAGGGTCACCTGCATCCCTCCCTTTCAAGAGGGAGCTGGTTATTCTAAACAAGGCGGCTGGGCGCGATTCAGCGGATGTAATAAGGGCGGCAAAATGCGAACATTTCGCCGCCCGTATTGCCACGAGATAGGCTCTAATAAAGGCTCTCATCAGTGCTCGGTCTGACTCAGATTTACTGGCCCTCCAGTGGCGCTCTAGGCGTCTCTTTTGGCGCTTCATCTCCTGGAGTTCCTCGGTAAACCAAGGAGCCCTCCTGGATCCTCTGCCTCGGAGAGGTCGCAAAGGCGCAATCCGGTTTAGAGCCCCTAAGTTCACGGAGCACTGAGCTAGTGCGATGTAAGACAACTTTATCCCTTTTTTTAAGAACATTTTGCATAATCCACCATATTTTTATCCAAAATGCCTTAACCTTTTTGCAAGTCCACCATATATGAAAATATGTAGCGTCGAGAGAATCACATCTCCAGCATTTGGGTTGTAAGTTCGGATACATAGAAGCCAACTTTTTAGGATCTAAATGCCATCTATAAAACATCTTATAAAAGTTTTCTTTCAAGTTTTGGGCTTGTGTAAATTTTACATTTCTTACCCAGATCCTTTCCCATGTATCCAACATTATTGGTTCTTCAATATTTTGAGCCCACTTTGGGCTGTAAACCAATTTACTATAATTTGGCTCCTTACAATTTGACACTTTTATTGCTTGGCTGTGTTGGTCTAAGATCAGATAAGATTGCACAGCTCCCAGCGTGTTCTAGCTGCGTCACAAACATGGCGTCTATGCAAGTTTCAAATGATTCATTTCAAATGATTTTCTCCGCGTTACAAAAGTTGTCTGACACGTATGATAGATTTGAAAAAAAAGCTGGACTATTTGTTGTTTTTAACATCAAAATATGAAGAAAAAAGTGAGAATGTTGAATGTTTGAATGTTCCTGAAATACAAATGAAGAATGTCAGAAATGAAGTTTCTCAATTTGCTGACATCCCGGGCATCTGGTTTAAAGATTCTCAACTTGCTGACACTCCGGGCATCTGGTTTACTTCGGAGGGAGAAAGAGATGCAACGTTTGAAGGGGGGGCAGCCATACAGAAGATTTATTTCAAAAGACAGAGCGCAGGAGGAATGAGAAGCATTAAAGAATTTATACTTTATGAAACATCATTTGCAAAATTTCCGATACCACCACTGAGAATTAAAGACAAGCTGAAAAGTGCAACAAGCGTAGGACAACGCCTAGGACATTATATGAGAGGCATCCTAAGCAAAAAGGTGCGAAGATATTCCTGTTTGGATTTGCTTATAAAGACGTTTGTAGAATTTGATCCACGAATGGTAATTGGATTAAGGAGGTTTTGTTGTTGGAGAGACACAGGCTGATAGATGGAAGAATACAATTCAAAATTAGCTAAACCTAATTATTCTTATTTGTAATAGACATAGCTGAATAATAATTGATATTGATAGTAATGTATATAATGTGGAGTTGATATGATAAATAATAATTGGATATGAGAAGGGAAGGTTGGAAATATTTTTGGACCATATACAAAGGTTATTAATCACAATAATTATCACTATTAAAAAATAAAATAAAACTATATACAGTTAAATGTTAACTAATATGGGGAAAATGTTACGATATACGATATAATTACATAAAGAAGGGAGAATGATAATAAACTATATGCATAGAAGATGGAATTTTTGGTATTAAATATTATGGATGTTCAGCTAAAACAGGATATGAGGATTTTATGTTAATAGAGGATTTTAGAAACAAGTAAATGAAATGCTAGCATGTGGTTATGGATTAAATCTTTGGCATAGTTAAGGATGAAGGATGTTTAAATAACTGTAGTCAACTAAAAGTGGAGGTATAATGATGTCAATATGGTAAACACTTGAGTTAAGATATTTGAATTAATATGAATTAATGGAAGAGATGCACCAAAACATGTTGTAACCAGCTGATATACTTTTTTATAATATATACCTGTGGTTTTTTTCTTTTTTCTTCTTTTGTTTTTCCTTCCCCCCCCCCCCCCCGCCTTGTTTTTTGTTCTTTTTGTCTTCTCTGTGTTTTGATTTTTTCTTTTCCCACTGGTGTGGGCATGTGTTGTTTAAGTAACAAAATAAAAAAAAATTAATTAAAAAAAAATATTTTGAGCCCATTTTATCATACAGTCTTTAACTAATTCTGTTTCGGAATCCATCTGTATTAATGCATTGTATAGTCTCTTTATATGCATTAAGCTTTGATCTCTTATTTGTTTAAATAAATTATCCTCGACTTGCATAAAACCAATTTTTTGATCTATTTTCCACCTGGCCTGTAGCTGTCCATACTGGAACCATGTTTGAATTACCTTTTCCTCTTTTAATTCATCCAAGGATTTTAGTTGTAATACACCTCTTTCTAGGGTAAGAAGCTGTCTGTAAGTAATTATATCCTGTTTTTGTACTATGTTCATATTTTCTATTGCATGTCTAGGAATTGCCCACATGGGTATCTTATCATTTAATTTGTATTGATATTTTTTCCAGACCCGCAGTATAGCATTCCTTAAAATATGACGTTTAAAGTTCTTGTCCACTTTTTTGTTATATAACAGGTAAGCATGCCAGCCATATACCAGATCATACCCCTCGATATTAAGTATCCTACCATTTGTTAAATTAATCCAATCACTAATTACAGATAAAGCTACTGCGTCGTAGTATAGTTTTAAATTGGGTAATTTCAAACCTCCCCTCTCACGCACATCTTGCATTATTTTTAGTTTTACTCTTGGCTTCTTCCCTGCCCATACAAATTTATTAATACCTTTCTGCCATTCTAATAGGTTCACATCTTTTTTAAGTATAGGTAGCATTTGGAAAAGAAATATAAATTTAGGTAAAATATTCATTTTCACTGCTGCTATTCTTCCCAGCAAGGATAACTGTAACTTTTCCCATTTTTTCATCTCTGTCTGTATACTATGCCAAAGTGGTTCATAATTATACTTATATAACTTCCCGTTTGAGGTTGAAATATGAACTCCTAAATATTTGACCTTTTTAACTATTTCACATCCTATCATTCCTTCTAGTTCTTCCTTTTGTTTAGTATTCATATTTGTAGCTAATATTTTTGTTTTCCCTAGATTTATTTTAAATCCTGACACTTGACCATATTGATTAATCATATTCATTAAGATCATACTAGATTCCTGCGGTTGGGTTAATATTATAACCAGATCATCTGCAAAAGCACGCACTCTATATTCTTGCTGCCTAATGTTAATTCCCTTTAGGCCCTCCAAGCCTCGTATTTTATTCAACAAAATTTCCGAAGTTATAATAAACAGTAATGGGGACAAGGGACAACCCTGTCTTGTACCTTTTTCAATTTGAAAAGAATCTGTTAAACTTCCATTAACTATAATTTGAGCTGTTTGCTGTTGATATATTGCTTTAATTGATTGTAAGAAACGTTTTCCTATTTGCATTTTTGCAGTGTTTTCAACAGGAATTGCCAATTAACTCGATCAAAGGCTTTCTCAGCATCCAGAAATATGAGCGCAGCAGGAATTTGGTTATTCTTTCCCAAATATTCTAGTGCATTAACGATTAATCTTACGTTACTTCTCATTTGTCTCCCTTGAATAAAACCTGTTTGATCATTATGAATCAATTGTTGAATAACCAACATTAACCTATTTGCTAGTATTTTAGTAAAGATTTTATAATCTACATTAAGTAGTGATATAGGTCTGTAGTTTTTTGGCTGGGTAATATCTTGGTCTTCTTTGGGTATCAGGGATATAAAAGCTGTCTTCCAAGATGGAGGTACCTTACCTTCCGTTTGAATCTTATTAAATAATTCCTTAAGACGTTCTACCATTTCTAATTGTATATTTTTATAGTAAGCCGCTGTCAAAGGCAGGTGCCTTCCCTGCCTTTAACTCCTTAATTACCTGTAAAATTTCCCCCGAAGTTATTGGTTGATTCAATCTTTGCCTCTGCTCTTCTTTAACTATGGGTATTTTTTCTTTATCCAAGTATCTCTCTATATCTAGACCATTAATTTTGTCACCCTTGTACAACACTGTAAAGAATTCACGGAAGACCTTTTGAATCTCACCCTGTTGAAACACTTCTTTCCCTCTGTAGTGCAATTTGGCTATGTTACGAAATTTTTGTTTTTTCCTAATCTGATATGCTAACCATCTACCAGATTTATTTGCATTGCAGAAAGTATTATGTTTTGCATATAACAGACTAGTGGCTACCTGGTCTGAGATCAACATATTAAATTGGTCTTTTAATAAGGTAATTGCTTCTTTAATCTTTATATCTCCTGGTTTTAAAGTTAACTCTTGCTCTTTCTTCCTAATTTCATCTTCCAGTTCTGTTCGCTTTTCCCCTTGTTTACATCTATGTAATCTATTTAGATTTATCAAAGCTCCTCTCATATACGCTTTACTTGCATCCCATACAATTTCCATAGATGTACCCTTATTCATATTAAAAACAAAGTATTCTGTTAACAATTTTTTACATTCATTAGTATATTTCTCATATCTAAATAAATTTTCATTCAATCTCCAAGACCTTCTTGCTTGCATCACCCCTCCCAACTCCATCCAAACTGGATTATGATCTGATAAAACTCTGGCACATATCTTTGTCTTCTTCACCCTAGAAAGCAAATCATTGGTAATTAGTATGAAATCAATTCTGGAAAAGGATTGATGTCTATCAGAAAAGAAGGTAAAATCATATTCTTCTGCATTTCTTTCTTGCCAAATATCTCTCAGTTCGAAATCATCCATCATATCGAAAAAGGACTTAGGTAGTTTCGCTCGGATTTGAGTATTTGGGCGAGAAGCCTTCTTATCTTTCTTAGTATCCATAACACCGTTCCAGTCACCCAATAGTATGCAGGACCTATAATCCCACTGTACTAATTTGGCATGAAGCTTTTTATAAAATCCATCTTGTTGTTGATTGGGAGCATATATTCCCAGTAGCAATGTCCTTTTCCCTTCTAATACCAAGTCTATTGCAATATATCTTCCGTGGGGATCTGCTTCGATTAATTCAGCTTTCATATCTTTCCTTAAGTATATAACTATACCATTTTTCTTCTCTGTAGCAGAAGCTATAAAATGTTGTCCAAATCTTGTATTAATCAGATATTTTTGATCAGTTGATCTAATGTGAGTTTCTTGCAAACAAATTATATCATTCTTGAACTGTTTAAGATAGTGATATATTTTCTTTCTTTTCTATGGAGAGTTTAATCCATTGACGTTCCATGTTAGAAACTTAGTTGTCATCTTTGGCTCCCTGAAGCTCTTTTAGAGCCATCTGAACATCCTGGAATTTAACCTTTGGTCTGGCTCCTCCCATTGCTTCTAAGCTGGTAACTGTAGCATCTTGACCAGTAACAGGTGTTTGTTGTGATTGTTGCTTTTTTAATTGTTGGTCCATTCGTCTGGTAATCACACGGGTTTGTCTTTGTTCCTTGGCTCCTTGTGCTTCTGAGAAAGATGATCCATCCTTGTTGATAATTGTGTAGTTTGCTGTCTATCTTGTCCTTCTTGTTCTCTTTCTCTAGGTCCAGGTGGAGCGGGGTGTCCGGCCTTCAGGATATTATGGTAAAAATCTCGGGCCTTCCATACTGAATTAAGACGGTATATCTTTGCCCCTCAAAAATGAGTGCTAGCCCAACTGGTGCATCCCATCTGAACTGTAGCTGACTATTTTTAAGCTCTTCGACTAAAAAGGCATAGTCTTTCCTAGATCTTAGCATTTGAGGTGGTATCTCTTTCAAAACAGTCACTTCCTGACCCCCAATTTGAAGCTTGGTTTTATAGGACTCTTGCAATATCATATTCCTCATGTCTCTATGTCTCTTGTGGTAAAATAAATCACAATGTCCCTTGGAAGATGCTTCTGTCTAGCCAGCCAGGAGTTAACATGATAAACCTTATCAATTTGCCAATCAAAATTTCCCCCTGGCCTTCCCATCAGACTATCAAAGCTTCTGAGAGAATCTGTTTCAGATTTCCCTGGTTATTTTCACGCAAACCTATTATTCTTAGTGCAAGTTCCATTTGTCTATACTGTAACATAATAATTTCTTTTTCAGCATCTCCAACTTTTTGTTGAACCATGTCCATTTTGGATACCAAATTAATATTAGAGTCATTAAGATGATGATGATTTTTGAAGATGTCTCCCACCTGACAGTTGTGGCGATTTATAATTGGACTATGGACTGGGGTACTAAGGGGAGAGGAATGAATCATGTATTGATATCTATTGCTTTCGCGCTCTTTTGCTCAGATCCAACTTTGCTTTGCTTCTCATCGTTTATAATCAGTAAAAGTACACTTAATTCTGAAACATGGAGTTGAGTGGTTTCTTTCTTGGTTATTAAGTGAAGGAGCCGTGACAGATAGTGTTTAATTCAGGGTGATAAACTGGAAGGAGATATATATATATCAAGCTTGAAATAGATCTATACTAGTCTCCCTTTATTTATTTATCAGCATAAATACAACACAAATGTAACAAAGGCAACAGTAAAAATGTTGGCTTTCTGTCTGGATGGTCTCTTGTGACGAGCCGATAGACAGAATGGAAGCAGTGAGCTTCCTCCCATATTTGGGCATACCAGGGGTTGTGACACTAATTACATACCTATTTCCCTGGCTCAGCTGATAAAGGAGGAGAGCCTGTGGCTTAGTGGTTAACACATCTGCCTAATATGTAATACAGCCCAGGTTCGAATCCCAGTAAGAGTATGGCTAGCTGATGAGAGCTAAATAGCATGTATGTATGTATGTATGTATGTATGTATGTATGTATGTATACAAACACACACACACTGTATATGTATGTACACACACACGTATATGTTCTCATGGAAACAATACAATTTATCAATTATTTATCCTGCAGCCCACATATGCCAACTGAATTGGATAATGGAAGTAATATTTGATTCTGATATGTTGCTAAAAATGAAAATGCTTACTTTTCTACTATTTCTATTAATTGCTAAATAATGAAGAATATTGTAAGGGAATTCCAGTAATGGCTCAGAGCAGGGTGTCAAACTTGTGGCCCGCACGCCAGATGCATCACGTGCTGCCATGCCCATCCCCGGTTTAGCAAAGGGGAAAAAGTTGCGATGACATGTCATCGCAAGTTTGACACCTCTGGCTCAGAATCACTTGGGGGAAGAGATGGACAGCCTAGAAATTAAATCAAACAATCAGTGGTACAATGCACCTATGTGAACACTTATAAGGCCATATAAAAATATACCTAATCTTTTTCTGGTAATATCAGTTCATTTTGTATCAAATTTTAGCATCTAGGACTGCACTGTACAGGTGTCATCAAAATGAGAAATGACAAAAGTATTAACAAAAATAAAGTTTTAACAGCAAATTCTCAGTAATGGTATGGGTGGCTAACACACACACACACACACACACACACAAATTTAATTTTTGTATGAATTCTGAAAAAAAGCATTTAAGAGAGCCAAAGTCATAAAGCAAGTGCATGGAAGTTTATTCAGCTCATAGGTTGAGCCCACCCATTCCCTAGGAAAACTCAGAAGTTGGTGATACTGAAAGATGTGGATCTTTGTTTTTATACTTTCTTTGTTGCTGCTACGGGTATATGTTTTTAGCATTTTTAATATTGTTAGCACCTTAGAATTGTGTCACTGAGGTGGGCAGCCACCCAAATCTACTAATTAAAATGAAATAAAAACATATTTATTTATTTGGAAATCTTCATTAGAAGTATTGCTAACCTTACAAAAATTATGGATATAAACAACTTAAGCAAAATCAAAAACTTCAATGATATAATTTCCTTTCCAGAATCACATCACAACTGTACTGTCTCCATATAATTACAGGCAGTACATGAGTTATAACAGTTCATTTAGTGACCATTCAAAGTTATGTCACTAAAAAGTGACTTATGACCGTTTTTCACACTTTTGACCATTGCAGCATCCCCATGGTCAGGTGACCAAAATTCTGATGCTTAGCAACGGGTTCATATTCATGACGGTTGCAATCTCTCCGGATCACGTGAAACCTTCTGACAAACAAAGTCAATGGGAAAGACTGATTCACTTAACAACTGTGTTATTAACTGCAACGATTTACTTAATAACTGTGGCTAGAAAAGTCATAAAATTGGGCAAAATTCACTTAACAAATATCTCACTTTGCAAACTAATTTTGGGACTCAATTATGGTCATAAGTCTGGGGTCACCTGTATATTATTAACAGCAACAGCAGCAACATTTTGACACAGTAACCCCTTCATTTTTAAGTTGCATTGAAAGAATTTGATTGTGTATCTTACAGGTTTAGGGATTATCAAAAGAACTGGAATATCAGAAAAATAACCCCCTCAATGTATACGATCCATGATCATTACTGTCATATGTATGATTATGGAGAGAAATTAATGAATGCACAATTGTATATTACCATGTTTATATATGGAGACAAATAATTTCTTCTACTACTGTAAAAAAAACAAAATCCTGGTATTTCTTTATTCAGCCCAAGAAATTAATTAAAGGAAACTGTTCCAAAGTTCAATATGACTTATTCTTAGCATTACATTCTTTATTTTATATGTTTAATATCATTTATCAAGTAATAAACAAGCAACATAATTTTTCTGTTGCACACTTCATTAGTGGAATGAAAAGGTGGAAATAGTTTAAGATTGAGGTCATTTAGAATTTGGTTTCCTATTATCAGATATCAGTTCTAGTTAAAAATATTTTTTTCTGAATTTTACAGATGAAAGATACTATTATTTAAAAAAATTAATACAGAGCAATATTGCCTAAGAATTTCAATTATTATTCAAGAATAGTTTGTGTATGTTCAGTATTACTGTATACATGTCCCATACATTAAAAACTGAACTTAATTTTTATGACTGTTTACCAAAGAGTAAATGATGAACATAGAAAATAGGGTTTTTTTAAAGTAGGAGTTGGTATGCTGTTAGCTCAAGCACTCTGATTTTGGTAAGCAATTTATTCTGTTTAAACATTAGTTTGGTTTATGTTTCCACATTTTGAATGCAAAGCAAATCCCTGGTGAAGCCACAGTACACATTTTGTGTCTTTTTTTACCCCTAGGACAGAGAACTTTCTAGTCTCACGCTGGTTCAGTGAAGTCTGTGATATAAATATAGAAAGATGCCTAAAGTGAAGCCAAAGTAAGACCAGTGGCACATCATAATACAGAAATAGAGGCCTAACTTCCATATTTTTATGGCAACCTTACACAAAGCTGTCTTTGAAAGAATAGAAAGTAAAGCACTGAATCCTTTCTCACATCAGATATATTTAAAAGGAGTTATCTTGGAATATTACAACCCCAATTCATTATACACACATAAAATAAGTTAGTACAAATACCTGGATTCTGCTTCTTGGCCAGTAGCAACAGAGAATGGAAACCCAACTTTTTCCATTGTTTAACCTTTACTTGCAACAGCTGTTAGATGCCAAAGAACTGTATGCAATAATCCAAAGGATGACGAGAAGTATTCCCTCAGAGTTAAAAAATAGACATCACAACAATTTGGTGTCTCATACTGAACCTCCTTCCTGTCTAACTACAATCATACTGCGTGATTGTACTCCTACGGAGGGACTAGCCTCTGTTACTCCCAACCCAGATACATCAACAATGAGTAAAGGAGATAGCATTATTCTTCTGTGTAACGAACTTCCTTCTACTGAAATAAGGTTTCATTTCTACCCAATTTCATGCTATCAGTAACAGCGTATAAAAGAGTAGCATCTTATTTCCAAATATTTCAGTAAGTCAGTGGCTGTATAGTCAATTTCTATTTTTGTTTACACATTTCCACAAATAGGCTATAAGTTATAATAAGACTTACAGTTGACACCAGCTATGAGTCTAAAGCTAGCTATTATTTGGGATGAAGTAGAAGGGAGGGACAAAGGAGGAATTTGTACTGCATAAATATTACACATAAAATAAGAGTAGAAATTGTAACCAATTTTCTATGCGTCCCCATACTTTATCTTTCTTAAATTTACAGTCAGTACTATATATTCTAATGTGTGCTTTATAATACAGATTTTCCTAATTAATATTCCTAAGCTTCATTAAGCATTTCAGGTTTTTTTTTAAAGTCTTACTGAATTGTATTTATAACAAAACATAAAGTAAAATAAAAACGTTTTGTACAATTTAATATCTATGATAATCTATCAGGCACTAAATCACTGTTCACTATACAGGTTAAGCCAGTCTTACAGATGACACCCAGGGTGATGTAACACAGTAACACAACAGATTCATCAACAGATTCAGTCCAACTTTTAGTTATCCTTGTGAAATAACTAAAGGCTAAATAACATGCAATTCTCTAAATTTTATATAGATTATTATATTATATTAATATATATATATATATATATATATATATATATATATATATATATATATATATATATATATATATATATATATATATATATATATATATATATATATATGCCCAAATATGGGAGGAAGTTCACTACTTCCGTTCTCTGTCATTCGGCTCGTCACAAGAGACCATCCAGACAGAAACCCAATATTTTTTACTGTTGCCTTTTTGTTACATTTGTTATATTTATTATTTATCAGCACAAACACACACACACACACACATATATATATTACTTTTAAAATAACCATCGGAATTTATTGTAACTGCAGCAAATTTAAATAACACGGTCCTCAAAAGTCACTCATAACACTCCTGACAACCATTCCACTCTTTAGCTTCTTGTCAGACATTAAATGTAGAGAAGAGCGCAATTTTGGATCCTAGGGATTATATCTAAAAGTGTTAATAGTCATGCAATGCAAAGGAAAAACATAGTGATAGAACAATATTATTTAAACAGACAGAACTGAGATTTCTAAAGAGTTTATTTTTTTTAATTCAGTCAGTCTAAATAATGCCTTACATGTCAATTTTTTTTTCTTTCTTTCTCAGATCTATTGACATATTGCACTGCCACTTTTGGCAATTTCCTGCTCTTTTGAAGGATGGAGGAAAGGAATCTGTGGATCTCAAAAAAGAATTACAAAATCTGCATCACTAAAGTAGAAATGGGCACAGTGGTGCTTAACAGTTAATGAACCCTGTTGAATTTTACAGTAACTCTGCATAAATAGGGCTTAAAATGTGATCTGTTCTACATACATCCTAAAACTAGATAGAGAGAACCAAATTAAACAAATGAATCAAAAACATTATATAAAACTACATATTTGGAAAGCTACATGAGTCTTAGTGGACAATCACTTAAATACAGGTAGTCGTCCACTTACAAAGATTTGTTTAGTGACTATTCAGTTACAATGGCACTGAAAAGAGTGACTTATGACCGTTTTTCACATTTACGACTGTTGCAGCATCCTCATAATTGTATGATCAAAATTCGGATGTGTGGCAAGTGGTTCATGTGACCCCCTTTTGCGAATTTCTGACAAGCGATATCAATGGGGAAGCCACTTAACAGTATTACTACCTTAACAAATGCAGTGATTCCTTTAACAATTGTGGAAGGAAAAGTCGTAAAATAGGACAAACTCACAAGAAATGTTTCGCTTAGCAATATAAATTTTGGACTCAATTGTGGTTGTAAGCCGAGGACTAACTGTATGAGCCAGCAGTGTGCTGCAGCTGTCAAAAAAGCCAATTCGGTCCTAGGCTGCTTTAATAGAGGGGGTAGAATCAAGATCACATGAAGTGTTAGTATCACCTTATAATGCCTTGGTATATTGCTGACCAAGGGGAGCACATCATTTGTTGAAAGAAAAGGCTCACATATTTTTGCCACACACAAATATGTAGTTTTGGATCATTTTCCTCAATAAATAAATAAAAAGGTGAAATGTTTTGTATTCTTTTGTTTAATTGGGTTTTCTTTATAAAGTTTAAGGTCATTTTTATGTAGAAATATTGAAAATTCAATAGGATTCATAAACCTTTAAGCACCACTGTAGTAGCATCAGACACAGCTCAATAGCTGTAGATCTGTGTATATGAACAGTTGCTCTTCTATAAGCAAGAAAACGAAAGAAAACCTGATTTTATTTAAAAACATATTTTAAATAGCACATCTTTTTAAAGAACCTGTTACAGGAACAGGCTTCCAGAGATCATGAAATAAGAATCTTTCTAAGTTCAAGAGTTTACTTTTATTTCCTTGCGTCCTGTCTCAGTAACTGCCTTCTATGCTTGATTAGTAGGTATCATCCCAATTTAGAAAATACAGACTATCTTTGGCGAGATGAAACAAATTAACTTAAATAGTAAAATCAAGTGGGTCCTTTCCATTCATTGTCATTTTTTATTAAACTAAAATCCACTAACAGGTATTTTATTCATGTAAAGTTCTAAAAAACACAATTCCTGCTTACCCTATGGGTGGTATATGCTTTCCTCAATCAGGGTCCTCTACCAGAGATCTGAGAGTTTGAGGGTTCTGTGCTAGCTGTTCCTAGCATTGCATTCTTCTGGACATAGAACTCTGATTTTGTTCCTGGGATTTCTTGGAGCCACTCTCCCAGCTATGGAAACTCAGCTCCGAGTACTCCTACCACAACTGGAACCACTTTGGCTTTTACTTTACTTCCCCTGTTCTGGGAGATTGCTGTGGCTTGCTTTCAGACCTTATAGCCATTTTACACTGGTGTTATGTGACTTCTTTTTCTCCTATACGTTCTTCCAGTGCTGTTTATTTTACTTTGGCTATATCCTCTCTGTTGATCTTTCAGCCCCTGCTACTTCACCAGCTTTTTATACTCCTTCCTCATGTGGCTCCTTGCTGCATCACCACTATGCATTGGACTGTCTCTGAAGCCTCTCTGCACAGTCTGCACCTTCAGTCAGTAGATTCCCACTTTATGGATCTGGTGCTTAGTGCCTGATCATTGCTACTATGATCAAAGTCTCAGTGCTGTCTCTGTAGTAAAGCCCTTTGCAACCAGTGGTACGATTCCCCAATGTCAACCACTTCAGCTTTCATGATCAGCACTATCCTTCCTTGTGTTAACCAGACTGGGTGGGAGCCTGTTGCTACCAGATGATACATCTGTGCTGCTAGGTATTCCATGTACTGCTTGTAGTTTCTTTAGCCAGTATGTGTGGATCATGTCTAGGCCAAGTGACGGTCTGGACTAGTTACTGTGATGGTAACTGATTCCTGTCCTTGGAAACTGCTGTGGTTTTCTCTTAGGTATTACACCCACTTTGCACTGGGGTTATGTGTCTTCTCTTTCTTCCATATGTTCTTTCTGGTCAGTTTTGGCTCTTGATAGTCCTGCTGTTACTATGTTGTTGCACTGCAGTTGGGAGTACACCTTGGATGATTTTTGTATTGTTTTCAATAGCCAAGTCTTATCCCTTAATTTTCACACCCTTGTAGTTACATCAGGTGACTAACTTATTTCCAAGTTACCTTGATCTTAGCCTCCCACCTCATTTTCCAAGGGAGAAAACATTATTTTGCTCCATTTATGCATTCAAATGTTTCACTGATTGTTTTCTCACTCTTATCCAGCATCCCATAAATCTTCATTACCATATTTTTCAGAGTATAAGACACACCTGAGTATAAGACGTACCAAGGTTTTGAAGAGGCAATTTTTTTAAAAAGTAGGTAGGTAGAGGGATAGAGAGGGAGAGAAAGAGAGAGAAATACAGTAGGTATGTAGGGAGAGAGAGAAAGTAGTTAGGTAGATAAAGGGATAGAGAGGGAGAAATAGAAAGAGAGAGAGAAATACAGTAGACAGGTAAGGAGAGAGAGAGAGTAGGTAGGTTGGTAGGTAGAGGGAGATAGATAGGTAGGTAGGTAGGTAGGTAGGTAGGTAGGTAGGTAGGTAGAGAGAGAGAGAGAGAGGGAGGGAGGGAGGGAGGGAGAGAGAGAAATACAGTAGATAGGTAGGGAGAGAGAGAGAATAGGTAAGTACATAGGTAGACAGAGGGAAGGAGGGAGGGAGAGAAATACAGTAGGTAGGTAGATGTTTCCAGGTGTATTTATCCATGTGCTGGAGAAGGAAATCGCTGACAATCTGCAGCACCTAAGACTTTGTTTCTGCTGGCACAGCACTTGATCAATGTAATTCTCATCAAGTTAAAGAGCTTTCCAAACGGGGGAAAAAAGTTTTTGCACTCTGAAAACCTCCCCAAAATCGCCCATTTTTCACAAAATGGGCCCTTTTTTAAAAAAAAAGGCATGAATAGCCGGGGGGGGGGGCTTGCAGACTGCCCCTGGGGGAGGACAAAAATGAGCAAAAAAGGCCGTTTTTCATGAAAGCGTTCCCGTTTTTTGTAAAAAAAAATTGCATGCATCGCCTTATGGAGGCTTATAGAGTGCTGCTTGGGGCTGGGGGGGGGGAGGCAAAAAATGGCCTGTTTTTGCTCATTTCTGCTCTCCCCTGCCCCCAGGAGTTCTCTGAAAGCCTCCATAAGGGTATGCATGCCCATTTTGGTGAAGGGGGCAGGGCTTTGGGAAGCAAAAAATGCTGTATTCGATGTATAAGATGCACCCAGATTTTTAGCCTCTTTTTAAAGGAAAAAAGGTGCGTCTTATACTCAGAAAAATACAGTAGTATAAATTGCTTAATTTGAGATTTGCCAGTCCAGCTTACTCTGGATAAGAATCAGTAAGCCAATAGTCCAGCTTCAACAGCCACTAAAACTGCCTAATCCATTTTAGCTATTGCAACAGAAACCCCCTTACTCACCTTCTCTTTCCTATAATCCTCTTTGATCTCCAGATGTCAACTTGGAAGTTTTTAAGACTTCCCAATTTATGCAAACTCATGTATCTACTCCTTCTTCTTCTGTGAACACTATCTTATGATAAGCTAAACTATTTTCTATTCCCAGCAACCTTCAACAAAGCAAAATACAAAGTTTGTTTAGGCAATTGTGAGAATGTGTAGCTAATCATATTGTCCTCTTTTATAGACCTTCTGAGGGATAGCAAAGAGCAAATAGACATGAGTAAGAGTCCATATGGATTACATCATGGTAATAAGAATGGCAAAATTTAATTATTTCTCCACCTTTACTGTCTCTGGATATAGTTGTTCAACAGCCCACTTTTCTATGAGAGATTTTTACTCATTGCTATAAAGACAGTGGTGGGATTCAAAAATTTTTACTACTGGTCTGTGGACGTGGCTTGGCTTGGTGGACGTGGCTTGGTGGACATGGCAGGGGAAGGATACTGTAAAATCTCCATTCCCACCCTACTCCGGGAAAAAGTTACTGCAAAATTCCCATTCCCTCCTGATCAGCTGGGACTCGGGAGGCAGAGAATAGATGGGTAGGGCCAGTCAGAGGTGGTATTTACAGGTTCTCCAAAATATTCAAAATTTCTGCTACTGGTTCTCCAGAACTGATTAGAACTTGCTGAATACCACCTGTGTATAAAGAGTATTTTGAACATATAGTGGATAATCTAATATAGAGTTGACTGAAACATGATTAGTCTTCTGATGACTTTGGACCAATGTACCAGCCACCTCTATATTACATCTATATCTCTCCTAGCTAATAAATGCCATCCAGGTGGTGATATGTAGTTTGATCTCTGCTTTAAGAAAGAGAGGGTCGGTATGCCTCTTCCTCAAGAAGCTTTGTTAGACCCAATTGTTGGATAATTTTAATCCAGACTGACAACTTTTGCTTATTGGATAAATTTCTAAGAAGGCATTAAAGGGCTCTGGAGGATATGGATTTTGTTTGAGTCCAGTTTCAGACCATAGCACAATATCAATAGTCATACTTGTTCTTGATCCCTTGTGCAGCTGGGATGGAAGTAGTACAACTGTCCTGGCTCTACTTGATTTCACAGCAGGTTTTTGATACCAACAAACATGGCATCCTACTAAACCATCTTGCCTGATGGTTCTCATTTATTTGTGGATCAGTTCAGGCTCATTTATTTGTGGATCAGTTCAGGGGGAAATTGAGTTTGAGAGACTTCTTTTAAATGGGATGACTCTGAGCTTGATTCACTCCTCCTATTTAATTTCTATATAGGATCACTGGTTGAGATATCTGTTGGTTTGGGGTCCAGTAACATCAATATGCTAATGATACCCAACTATTCATCTTAACTTTGAACTGACCAAGTGATGTCCTAATGCTTGGAAACTGCATCAGTGTGGAATTAGGGAAAGAGACATGTTCAATCCTGACATGATTGAGTGATCCCCCGCAAGGCTGGAGTGGTTCTATCTTTAGTCTTCAGTAGGATTGCACTTTTTTCAGCACTGGTGTGCAGCTTGAGCAGAAGGCAACAGATCGCAGCCCTGGCCAAGAAGGTCTTTGCACAAAGGTGCTCACAAAAGTACTCACTTTTGTTGCCAGAAGTTAAAGACATTAATGGCTGTGTGCTGCATTATTTTGAGGGCACAGCACATTTACAGTTACGCAAGCTATATACTCACTACTTTACCTAGTAGCCAGGTGTCATTTCTTCAGTGTTGTCACATGAAAAGATATGCTTAAATATTTACAAAATATGAGGGGGTGTACTCACTTCTGTGATATACTGCATTTTAACCTTGATCAGATAGCAGATTCCTATATTGCCTAGACCAGCGATGGCAAACCTTTTTTGGCTCACGTGCCATAAGCGGGGGGAGTGCAGGGGGGTCATGTGCGGGCGTGCTGCACACATAATGCAATGCGCAACCCCACCCCCAGCATGCATGCTTCTTTCACTCTCCCCAGGCTCCAGAAGCTTTATAGGAGCCTGGGGCGAAAACAGGGGCGAAAACAGCCCCCCCCCAGAGGTTCTTCGGGGGCTTCAGGAGCTTCCCTGAAGCTTCTGGAGCACAACAAACCGGAAATGCGCACATTTCGCCGCCCGTATTGCCACGAGATAGATCCCGATATAGGCTCTCATCAGTGCTTGGTCTGACTCAGAGTTACTGGCCCTCCAGCGGCGCTCTAGGCATCTCTTTTGGCGCTTCATCTCCCAGAGTTCCTCGGTAAACCAAGGAGCCCTCCTGGATCCGCAACCTCAGAGAGGCCGCAAAGGCGCAATCTGGTTTAGAGCCCCCGCCGCCGCTGTATTCCAGGCAGCGACTAAGGACTCCGCCGGACTGTGGACGAGAGCGTCAGGTATTTCTCCAAGCACCGTCTGCAATCCCATAGGGTCCATCAGGCGTCTGGGGCGGAACCACCTAATCGGTTCCCCCTCCCTACAGTGGGGGATTGGTTTCCGAAAGTCAAGCCTCAGTAGGGAGTGATCAGACCATGACAAGGGCAAGATCTCGATGCCCTTCAAATCTAGATCACGTCTCCACTGCTCCGAGAGGAATACGAGGTCAAGCGTGTGACCCGCTGAGTGAGTCAGACCCCGAATTACTTGGGTCAAGTCCATGGCTGTCATGGAAGCCATGAACTCCTGCGCCCCATCAGAGTGCTCGCCGAGCGAAGGCAGGTTGAAATCCCAGAGCACCATAAGCCTGGGGAACTCTACCGCCAGCTCGGCTACTGACTCGAGGAGCGAGGGGAGGGCTGTTGCAATGCTGTTGGGAGGTAGGTACATTAACAACAAGCCCACTTGACCCGCAAGGTCCAACTTCACCAGCAGGGACTCACACCCGACAAGCTCTGGAGCAGGGATCCTATGAGGAACTAATGACCCTCGGATGATGACAGCCACTCCCCCACCCTTTCCCTGGGGTCGCGGCTGATGAAGCACCTAAAACCCTTCTGGGCACATTTCAGTGAAAGGGACTCCTCCCTCCGGGCCCAGCCAGGTTTCAGTAATACATGCCAGGTCTTCCCCCTCGTCTAAATTTGGGCCCGGACGAGGGGAGCTTTGTGGACCACAGACCTGGCATTTAGCAACAACAGCCTGAGACCAGGGCCCTGACAACTCTTGCCATCTGGCCCTGGAGTGGAACTAACACCATCTGTCGACTGTGACCAGGGGGGCTTTTGCCCAGGTTCACCTGGTGCACCAGTTGCGGCCCTACCTGGACCGGGAGGCACTTCGAATGGTCACTCATGCCCTCGTCACCTCAAGACTGGATTACTGTAATGCGCTCTACATGGGGCTGCCCCTGAAGAGTGTTCGAAGACTGCAGTTGGTCCAGAATGCAGTCGCACGAGCGATACTGGGTGTACCTAGATACACCCACGTTACACCCATCCTCCGCAAGCTGCACTGGCTCCCCATTGGTCTCCGGACATGCTTCAAGGTGCCAGTTGTTACTTTTAAAGCCCTACATGGTTTAGGTCCTGGCTACCTGAGAGACCGCCTCCTGCCACTTACCTCCCATCGACCAACAAGATCGCACAGGTTGGGCCTCCTCCGGGTGCCATCGACTGGACAATGTTGGCTGGCGGTCCCCCGGGGGAGGGCCTTCTCTGTAGCTGCACCGGCCCTGTGGAACGATCTACCCATAGAGATCCGGACCCTTACCACTCTCCCGCCCTTCTGTAAAGCCACCAAGACCTGGCTGTTCCGGCAGGCCTGGGGCTGTTGATCAATATCCAGCCCCACTTAGACAGAATGGATGGTGTGTAATTTTAATAATTGTATCTTTTATCTTAAATTTTTAAATGCTTCTTTTATCTTGCCTGTAAGCCACCCAGAGTCCCAAGGGAGTGGGTGGCATACAAATTTTATTAAATTGAAATTGAAAAATATATTTATGGTATACACCATAACTGTCTTCTTATATCTTCTCTCTGTTTATTAACAATGTTTCAATACCATAACGTTACAGTCTCAATTCATCTTAAGCTTTTCATAATCCAGTTGTCTGTCATTTGGGGAGAGAATAAATCAAGGGCATCTACCTTTCCTTGTTAAAAAAAAAAAACTAAAAGGAAAGTTATGCAAACTGTCACCTAGATTCGATCTACCTTTCTTCGAACTTCTATCTGCAAAAGTCACAACAGCAGTTGCTATAATAAAGCCTTGCTTGATCAAAACTGCTGCACAGTGAGTTTGCACAAGAGCACAAATAACATCACTAGGGCATCTAGAAGAAACAGAAGGAAGCAGAAGGGAAATGGGAAGCAATCCAGAAAAAAATCAGAACCTGAGAATAGGAGATCCTGCTCATCTCAGTAATCAAGAGATTTGTAATAGAACTGTGTTCCCCCAGATAGGCCCTAGGATGCTTAAGACTTTAAGTGTTAACATCATCACCTTAAACTCTGACAGTAGACAACTGGCAATCAGTGAGATATTTTAGTACATGCATCATGACTCTGTACCTTGCACCTGTCAGCAGCCTAGTTACTGCAACTTTCAGGGACAGTCTTATATAAAGTGTGTTGCAGTAGTCAAGATGAGAATTAACCAGGACTGTGGATAACTATTACCAAGTCCAAGAAGTACTCACAAACTCCAAACGCTGCTCTTTCTGGGGAAATGCAACCACATAAAAAAAAAAGGTTCATCTCAATCCCTGAATCCAGCTTCTTCTTGACTATCAGCACCTCCAACTTGTCTGGATGCAATTTCATTTGTTTTCTCTCCTTCACCTCATAATCAAGTTTTAGCAACATTCAAGGATGCAAATTGCTTTCTTGAAATTAGGCTGTGTGAACGAATAGAGTTGTATGTGTGTGATACTTAGGATTTCAGTTTTCTTTCAGTATAGTAAAGAAATGCTTCTAACTGTAGAAATAGCTTACCGGTGATATGCTTCCCGACGGTACTTTTTCAGAGCATAGCCATCCATGTTTGCAGGAACATCTGCTGCATTTTGTAACCGGTCACTCCATGAAGTTGTCATTTTTACTGATTGATTTATGGTATTTTCTTTAAAAGTTAATAAACTATGGAAAAAAACAAATACAAAGATCTATTTAACATAAATACACATTTCCAAAGTGTTGTCTAATGCTTTCTTTTTAAAGACAAGAGTATTTGGGATGTCCACAAATACCTGATATAAACAATTTAAATTAGCTAGTTGGTAAAACACAAATAAACCCAGAAATGTCAGAAAAATTTGGAATTCAAACTTCAGTGTGTAAGCTTTATGATTTTAAATTAACCACTGTATCTAAAAATTATATTTATCTGGAAACCTATATATAAAAACTATTTATATTGTTCCCACTTATCTTATTTCTTGAATCATAAACCTATCAACTCATTTTTTCTGTAATTTTATTTACTTTAAATACATGATTGCTTCTTTTTAAATGATGTCAAAGATACAACCTAAAAATAAGGATATCTGAACTCTGTCATACTTTTATAAGTCAGTGGGATAAGTACATTACATATAGGCAGGCAGCCAGCAAAAATTCTTGATTATAAGCTACTGAAATTCATGGCACCTTTCTTAAATTACAAAAATCTATTTTAAAGTTTATGCATCTGTAAATAGCTTCAGATAAATAGAGAAATGTGTAAGCATGCTAAATAACTTGGAAATTTATTTTTATTACATTACTCCTGCCATTACCACTATTAAATAACTGATTATTCCTTTTGTAAAATATTTTCAGAGATTTTCTATCATCATCTGATATTATGGCACAGGACTATTATTCAGTTAGTAAAGTTTTGTAACCTTTACACTATCATTTAGGAATAATATGACAAACACTCATAACTTTACTGGCCAGATCACAAATATTTTCTCTGTGTCACTATATTAAACAGATACAATAATACAAACTAGTTAAAGAAAAAGAACAAAGCTATGCATCAACCACATTAGCTGATTAGTTCACATGACATGGTACTCCCCTATAAAAGCTTAAATGGGGTTAGATGCACCACCAGCTGTTGTTAAGGGGAAGATAATGGTTTTTAACCACATTTGGAAATTTGCCTGAGGCTAGGAGTGTTATTTGCCAATTGTTGAATTTAAATTCCAATTCCGGAAACAACAACCCTGTAGCTCACATAACAGATGCAATATCAGGAAGGCCTCCTAACTTGGCTAAAGGGCAGTAAACTATAGAGAATCATTAAAAAATAAAAGACCTTTAGATGCATACACTATACAACAATTCTGAACATAAGAATAAAATCTTAGGTAGAAAATGTTCTATGTTCTAATAAAAATTGCTAGATGCAGATTTTAAAACATTCAGATTTTGTCCTCTTTTCCATATATGTATACATACATGCATACATTACATACATACATACATGATTCATCATATATTAAAAGAAGTTGACCAGAGGGAGCACAATACTGATCTAAGATACTATTATAAAAACTATTAAGTTCTTCCATGTGGAACACTTCTTTCCTATGTTCTAAAATCTTTTAGAGCTGCTGTTAAAAACTAAGTAACAAAGTAGTGTAACCAATCTCAACTTTCAGATTAACAGGGCATGCAATATTTGTTTTTTTTTAGCAACAAAAAACAAAAAAGGAGGAAAGATACTAGGGGTTATTTTACCATAGGGGACAAGATCCAGAAAAACAAGTATTTTGCAAATAGTTATTATTCTTTTAGTAATTATGTAGTCATATATATATATATATATATATATGGCTTTCTGCATTTGTCTAAAATCTCATCAAGAAAGTTCCAAAAGCAGGAACTTAACAGGGGCCTCTCTCCTTCTATTCTATCTGGGCATATCCACTATTGAAATTCCCATACTTCCCAATTAGTTTCCATGGAAAGCAATAGTGATCACAAAAAGCTACACACAAACAAACTTCAGAGCAATTGACTATTTTCAGTTCTTTATAATGGACAATGTAAACTTGGAATGGATTTTGTTAATAAAGAACCACAGTTAAAAGTAATAACTTTTTCCAAAAGATATCATTTTTACAAAGATGAACGAATATTGAAAGACTGGACCAGATTATTAATTAGCATAATTTCAAATTAATCATGCACACACATATATGCTGTAAACAAAGTAACTGCTCACATGGAATATTCTTCAATGAAATACTCCCAAATTGTTAAATCAGATGAAACTGGAATATATATTAAAATACAGAATGAACAGAACATCAAATGATTGAAGTAAATTCACTTTGTAAAATTATGACCAATAAGCAGAGTGTTTCTATGATCTCTCAATAAGCTGCAATATAGCTGATGATGATGCATGGCTGCATTCTCCATGTTATGTAATCCAGGATGGACAAAGGATTGAGACCTTACTCATTTTCTCCATCTAAGACCAAACTACATAAATTTGTCCTGCAGTCTACAAGTGAGATGTTTGCAAAAGCAAAACAGTATCAGCTGCTGGAGAGAAACAATTTAATAAACTATGTGCATTTCAGTTGTGTTGTCAAAGAAATATGCAGACAAGGTTAGAAAATAGGGTCATGACATTGGAATACCTCTACCTGTAATCTGATAGTCAATGCTGTAGCTAAAATAGCTGACATAAGACCCAAATTTTGCTGCAGAATTTTTCTTAGTCAAGTGATCACTATATGCTAGCTGGCTCAGCGTCTACTGCCTGTCAGAAATTATGTAAGGTGAGCCTAATGCATGTTTAGATGCATTTTTTAAAATAAATGACAGGGTTTATCAGAAATAAACTAGAGTTCCCATATTTATCTATAGACTTGGATGGTCAGAAGTGAGGACACTGAATTGAAGGAATTGTCTTCTAATGAAAATAGAAAGTCTGCCAACCTTCTTGGGATAGCAAAAGGTACCTTGTCGAAGTCAGGGATTATTTGGCAAGATCACAACTTCTTTGATGGTCTTTTAAAGAAAAAAATAGACTTAAGTGTTCAATGCTGGTAATGGCAGTATAGAGAAAGCAATGTGGGTGAATAATGAATACAATTGGATAAGTAAAGTAGGCATAGTGACTTGTGACTACTAAGCCATGCAAGAATTGAAGTTAATCTGAAAAGAATCCAATGAAAAGCATGGATTTACATCTCAGAATACCAAGATAGTCAAAATATATCAGTTAGCATGTGCGAGATCAGATGCGCATGTGCGAGATCAGAGATGGCTGCCAGGCGTTTCGTTCCGATCTAACTAGGCGAAAAACGCTGAAAAACCTCTAAGAATAACATCCTCGTACCTCGGAAAAAGGTCCCTGGGGATGTCTGGAATCCAGGGGACCCGAGGAGCTCAGACCTTTGCGGGGGTTGCCGCTCCTGGGCGACCCCGGACTGCACAATCTCCGGAGGTTTGTGAGCTGCCTGCGTTGCTCGGCGGTGGGGAGGGCGGCGCCACGTTGGCTGCAGCGGTGGCGTTTTTTGGCAGCTTCAGCGATCCCACTCTACTTGCTGAGCTGCTTGGGGGCTTCGTTTGGCCACCATCACCCTGGAGGGAGAGTGAGCGAATCGGAACAGCGTTAGGACTGGGCAAATCGGACGGCTGGCTTTGCCTGATGCCGCATCGGCCCCTCCGGATGGCTCCCCTCCCTGCTCGGCCTCACTTCCTCTCCAACATTGCCTCCTTCCTCCTCCGTTCTTGCTTGGTCGGGTTAATGTACCTGCCTCCCAACAGCATTGCAGCAGCCCTCCCCTCGCTCCTCGAGTCGGTAGCCGAGCTGGCAATTGAGTTCCCCAGGCTTATGGTTCTGGGGGATTTCAATTTGCCTTCGCTCGGTGAACACTCTGATGGAGCGCAGGAGTTCATGGCTTCCATGACAGCCATGGGCTTGACCCAAGTAATTCGGGGCCCAACACACTCAGCGGGTCACATGCTCGACCTCGTATTTCTCTCAGAGCAGTGGACTTGTGATCTTGGTCTGAGGGGTAGTGAGATCATACCCCTGTCGTGGTCAGACCACTGCCTACTGAGGCTTGACTTTCGGAGACCAAACCCCCACTGTAGGGAGGAGGAACCGACCAGGTGGTTCCGCCCCAGACGACTTATGGACCCTCTGAGGTTCCAGACGGAGCTTGGGGTTATTCCTGATACCCTCGCCCGCAGTCCGGCGGAGACTCTGGTTGCTGCTTGGAACTCGGCAGCGACGGAGTCTCTTAACTGGATTGCGCCTCTACGGCCGCTCCGAGGCAGTGGATCCAGGAGGCCCCCTTGGTTTACTGAGGAACTCCGGGAGAGGAAGCGCCGGAAGAGACGCCTAGAGCACTTATGGAGATCCAATAAATCCGAATCGAACCGAGCACTTTTAACATCTTGCATCAGAGAATACATTAGGGCAATCAGGACGTCGAAAAAAACTTATATTGCCACTCTGATTGCTTCCGCTGAGTCGCGCCCAGCCGCCCTGTTCAGGATAACCTGCTCCCTCCTAAATAGGAGGGATACGGGGGATCCTTTGCAGGGTAGGGCTGAGGATTACGTCCAGTTTCTAGCGGACAAAGTTGCTCGGTTTCGGTCGGACTTGGACTCCAATTCTGCAGATCCAGCCGAGGCACTAAGGGATAATCCGGTAGGCCATCGCTGGGTTGAGTTTCAAGCTGTTGCCCCTGAGGACGTGGACAAGGCCATGAGAGCTGTGAGTGCCTCCACATGTGTACTGGACCCGTGCCCCTCCTGGCTGGTCGTTAACAGCAGGGAGGTGACACAGGGCTGGATCCAGGCGGTTGTTGCCGCCTCCCTTCGGGAGGGGGTCTTTCCCCCCGCTCTTAAGGCGGCGGTGGTGAGACCCCTCCTGAAGAAACCATCTTTGGATCCAGCCGTTCTTAACAACTATCGTCCAGGCTCCAACCTCCCCTTTGTGGGGAAGGTTGTTGAGAAGGTGGTGGCCTTTCAGCTCCAGCGGTCCTTGGAGGAAGCTAGTTATCTTGACCCATTCCAGTTTGGCTTCAGGCCTGGCTACAGCACAGAAACCGCTTTGGTCGCATTGACCGATGACCTCTGGAGAGCCAGGGATGGAGGCCACGCCTCCATCCTGGTTCTCCTTGACCTCTCAGCGGCTTTCGATACCATCGACCATGGTATCCTTCTGCGACGACTGCGGGAGGTGGGGGTGGGAGGCACTGTTTTACGGTGGTTCTCCTCTTACCTCTCGGACAGGTCGCAGTCGGTGTTAGTCGGAGGGCAGAGATCGACCCCTAGGCCCCTAACATATGGGGTGCCGCAGGGTTCGGTCCTGTCCCCCCTACTTTTTAACATCTACATGAAACCACTGGGCGAGATCATTCGGCGGCACGGGATAAAATACCACCAGTATGCGGACGATACTCAGTTGTATCTGTCTGCCCCGTGCCAACTCAATGAAGCGGTGGACGTGATGAACCAGGGCCTTGAAACTGTTAGGGACTGGATGAGGGTTAACAAGCTTGTGCTCAACCCAGATAAGACCGAGTGGCTGTTGTGTTTCCCTCCCACTAATTCGGCAAGTATTCCATCTCTCAGGCTGGGGGGCCAAATATTACGCCCCTCAGACAGGGTCCGCAACTTGGGAGTCCTCCTGGATCCACAGCTGACTTTTGACCACCAGTTGTCAGCTGTGACCAGGGGGGCATTGGCCCAGGTTCGCCTGGTCCGTCAGTTGCGGCCCTACCTAAACCGGGAGGCTCTCGCAACAGTCACTCGAGCCCTTGTGATCTCTAGGCTGGAATACTGCAATGGGCTCTACATGGGGTTGCCCTTGAAGTGCATCCGGCGACTGCAGTTAGTCCAGAATGCAGCCGCGCGAGTGATAGTGGGCGCACCGCGGTTCGCCCACGTTACACCCATCCTCCGCGAGCTGCACTGGCTACCTGTCGATCTCCGGGTGCGCTTCAGGGTACTGATGACCACCTTTAAAGCACTCCATGGTAGTGGATCTGGGTACTTGAGAGACCGCCTTCTGCCGATTACCTCCCTCCGACCGATTAGATCGCACAGACTGGGCCTCCTCCGAATCCCATCTGCCAGTCAATGTCGACTGGCGACTACACGGAGGAGAGCCTTTTCTGTTGCAGCTCCGACCCTGTGGAACGACCTCCCCGTCGAGATCCGTACCCTCACCACCATCCAGACCTTCCGCGCAGCCCTCAAGACCTGGCTCTCCCATCAGGCCTGGGGATAGGTTCCCAATTTACCCGCCCGAGTGTTGACTGTTGAATGAAAGTTGTGTTTTATTATTTTCTTCTGTTCGCACATTGTTTGTCTTTTGATATTGCACCCCCTTCCCTGTGATTGTAAGCCGCCCTGAGTCCCCTCAGGGAAAAGGGCGGCCTATAAATCCTAATAAAATGTCTAAAATGTCTAAAAATGTCTAAAAATGTCTAAATTTGTCAGCTGTGACCAAGGGGGCATTTGCCCAGGTTCGCCTGGTGCACCAGTTGCGCCCCTACCTGAACCGGGAGGCTCTCACAACAGTCACTCGTGCCCTTGTGACCTCTAGGCTGGAGTACTGCAATGTGCTCTACATGGGGCTGCCCTTGAAGAGTATTCGGCGACTTCAGCTAGTCCAGAATGCGGCCGCGCGAGCGATTGTGGGTGCACCTCGTTTCACCCACATAACACCTATCCTCCGCGAGCTGCACTGGCTACCTGTCGATCTCCGGGTACGCTTCAAGGTGCTACTTGTCACCTACAAAGCCCTTCATGGTAGTGGATCTGGGTACTTGAGAGACCGCCTACTGCCAATTACCTCCACTCGACCAATTAGATCCCATAGATTAGGCCTCCTCCGAGTTCCATCCGGTCAATGTCGACTGGCAACCACGCGGAGGAGAGCCTTCTCGGTGGCAGCTCCGACCCTATGGAACGATCTCCCCGTGGAGATTCGTACCCTCACCATCCTCCAGACCTTCCGCACAGCCCTCAAAACCTGGCTATCCCGTCAGGCCTGGGGTTAAAGACCGTAACCCACCCAAATTGTATGAATGTTGTGCTTTTAATGATGTACTGTCTTATGTGTTAATCTGTTTGTTTTCCCCTCCTTTCGAATTGTAAGCCGCCCTGAGTCCCCCCAGGGAAAAGGGTGGCATATAAATAAACTACTCCATACTCCAGTTAGCATGTCTCATGCTTGAAATAATCTGCAGAGGAAGGAGATCCCAATCTGATTGATAATTACCAGCACCAAAGAGAAGGCTCAAATTGTTCCTTTATTGTTCTATGAATGACACTGAAAAAAGTGGAGATGATCCTTAAAAAGTTGGAAGAAAAGCTCTAGAAAAAAAGGGTGGTACAGTGAAATTCAACTGAATTGGTAATCTCACCAATATGAAATATATATCAATTAATACTTTGTGATTATTGGGTGACGTGTGTGCAAACTGCAGGAAAAAAGTTTAAAAAGAGAGGCAATAAGAAAAACAAAAAAGGAACAGCACTGCAATCAATCTAAAAAAATATAATAAAGAATATTATATATGAATTTATTATTGTTCAAGATCTTAGTGGAAAAGATAACAGCTGAAATTTTCTTTGCTCAGTGTTCAGAATAATGCATAGTAAGTTGTATAATGCTATAGCATAAATTGTACTATAATTTATAATGGTATATAATAATTTATATATTCTGCTCACAACAGCTACACAAATATATGTGATCGAGAGGATAGGATTTAGTAGCAGCAAAACAGTGACTCTCCTGTCCTACCAGCACATTTTGTTGCCTAACACAGATATTCAAAGAACAGCAGAACTTTGAACTGCTACTACTAATCTCAAAAACTCCTAGTTCTTCAGCAATGATTGGACACAGAATCCAATATAATTCTTGCAGTTCTACAAATTAAAGTGCATTGTATTTAAACTGTCAAAACTGTTTAGATGGAAAACTGAGATAAATCCCTTGATTGATTTCTTGCCTAAAGCTTCACAGAAAACCAAAGGAAATCTGAAAAATTAATCTTTGTATGCTATATGTAATATGCAAGCATTGCTCCAAAATATAAATAGATCATAAATCTATATAAGTGCAAGTCTATTACAATGGTAACTATTCCCCCCCCCCCAAGAAAACCATCCATTTCTTTTATAAAGGAAAATCAGATAAATAAAATGATATAAGCACATTGCTTGGCTTCCTCAACTTGTCAAGTAAACCTTTCCAGCTTTGCGGACCAGCGGGGGTTGGTGATGTTGTATGAGCAGCAGCAAGCACGTGCACATGTGCAGCTGCATTTGCGCGAGTGATGTGCATGCACAGGCACTGCTCATGCAAATGAAGCACACATGTACACTGCTCGTGTAAGCAGAGTCGCATATGGACGTGCATGCTCTCCCATTTCCATGGCCCACTTGCAAACACCTGACAGCTTACTAGTGGATCGTGACCCAGAGGTTTGGAACCCCTGAACTAAACTGATTTAACTCCTCCTCTTGAAACCATGTTTGGGTCTGGGTCTGTTTGTATGTATGCATGCTTGCATGCACTGTAACATATTTCAAAGAGATGCTTCCCACAAATGGAAGTGTATATGAAACAGATCTTTTGAAAATATTAAAGCAACTGTTTTAACTCTGGAAGCAGCTTTTGCTACCTTTACATCCATGTGTGTGCATTCTGCACATGAGACAACCAGGAGCAGCTTCCAAATCCATTTTTGGAAAGAATATGGCCCCTTTAACGATTCAAAATGAGCTGCTTCATATTGATGGTACACAGTGTGAAGTTCCTCCTTTAAAAGTCTTATGCTATATTGAGGATCAATCTGTTCAGTTCATCCTACTCCATATAACTTGGGGGGAAAGTGATGGAAATTCGAAGAGTCTCTGCAATGGACAGGTTCATCAGCTGAGGATCACAATTTCCAAGAGTTCTAATCCACGTGGATTAAAGAGGCTCTCAAAGCAGACACTCACCTTCTACAAATGAGGGTGACAAATGCGGATTGAGATAACTTGTTCAATACTATTCCTCCTGAAGCTTCTGTACTTTTGCCCTATTATCAGCCAGTGTACCTGTAATCTGTTTGCTTTCAACTAAATCCTCTACGTTTTATAATCTTCTAAATCAAATTTTTGATAAACACAAGACAATTCTCCAATTTTGTGGGATAAGCAAAAATTATCTTCAAAAATATACAGCGACTCCCTTTTTATGACGTTATAATCCTTTAGTAAATACAGTATATTACCAATGTCAGTAGCAAGCATTTTTAAAATGTTCTTGATGAATATTTAGGATTATACACAGCAATTAGAAATTCTTACATCTATAAACAAAAGACCAGCAGGTCAGATGTCCTTATTAAAAGAGCAAAGTTCAAACACTTGAACATTAAGGAGTTTAATTATTTGCTGTTTCAAGGACTGCAGTTAATAAATACCACAAAATACAGACGATTTATATTAAACAATTTAGCTAATGTATGATTATTGCAAGTTGCTTCATGTTGCAACAGAACATCAATGACAGATGTTCTTAAAAGCCTAAAGGAAAATAAGACACATGTTCAGATGCCTCTTACTCAACCTGACAGTTATCTCTCTGATGTAATTTATCAACCATGACCTGTTGCAAAAACCTTCCCCAAGGCCACCTACTTTTAAATAAAGAACGTCAACTCAGTTCCTGCAAAATGTTTCTCTGAAACATCCAACATTTGCTACGCCAACTACTTTCTCTACATACAACCTTTGTCCCTCTCTTTCAGCAGATTTTTGTGGTTGCACAATAAAATTACATGAAGAACAAAATGTCAGCTGTCTTTCCAAACTACTGCTCAATCTCAACCACAAGGCCAAAAAAATACATTTTTAACAGGACCTATCTAATACAAAATCTAATGCCCAAGTCTGAAATAAAACTGACTGTAGTACTGGCATTCTTCTAACCTACACTTTATCTTACAATTAGCTGATTTGAACACACATTTTTACCCAAATGTTTTGCAAAGTTTTGGCAATCAAATCACTCCCAATCATTACTGTTTAAAACATAATCCTTTCCCCAACTAAATAATCATTTTGGATGTAAGGAATTAGATGGGTGTAATCTGTTTTTAGTCCCTCAAAAGGCTGTGATTTGCACAGGTACATTCTTTGGCCAATGTAAAGCGCCAGTCAATTTGATGCATAAAATGTACTGCCTGAGTTGCAATCTCTACCTGCTTAAGGCCAGGACTTTTTTTAAAAAAACTATACTTTTCAGATGTCAGGTCTTTATTCTGTTCCTCCTTATCTCAATTATAACTTCATTCCAAATTTGCAGTTTTCTCCCTGTGTTTCTTTACTGCAGCTATGTACCATTTGTATCCATATCTCAATTTTTCATAGACACTAAAGTTACTTCATTTTCAAGATTTATTGTAGTGGGAGCCCTCGTTCTATCCAATATCTCTAATGAACGTTATTTCTTCTATCAGTCCTTGAGATTCACCCATTTTCTAATCTTGAACGTTATTTCGATCCACATTTGAGAGGAAAAGGGGTTAAAAAATTAGTGCTGAAAGGATCTCCCATGCCCTGCTGCTAACAACACATTGGGTGACAGAAGGTGGGCATGCAGGACCGAGCAAAATGATACCACATCTCCATCACGGAATGAGAGTCCAAATGTCAGGCGCAAAATGAGGGGATTGGAAAGAAAGTTTGGGAGGTTTCTCCATACTTTCCAAAGGGAAATATAGGAGGTCAAGCTTCAAGATATCCCGTCACTTTTTAGGTGACACTTTGGTATATACCTTCCACCCTATATGTTTATCTTTATGTATGGGGGCGGCGGGGGGGGGGGAGAGGGAGAGAATGTTATAACCGTGCTTGGGGTTCAACCTGCGAGATTGGGGCAACCTGCCTGCCTCCTTTCTCCACCCGGTGGGGCGATTCTCCCCTATAGCCCGGACGGAGTTTCTTCCACTAATTCTCCCGCTCTGCGTTTAAGTGCATCGATGGGTAAGGAGCGCGCGCAGCCGGAGGACCCTGCTACCGCCGGGGGGAAAGGGAAAGGGAAAGGCAGCCCCGTCCCTCTCCCTAAGGGGGGGGGGGGGTCAGGGAAAGGAAAAAAACAGGACGGCGCTTCTCTCTTCCTTTACCCCGTTTGAGACAGGAGTCGGCGGGGGGTCATCTGACTTCCCGCGTCTTGCCTAGCAGCTCCGCTTTAAAGGCACCGCTCTCCTTCCTCTTTCCCCTCCCCGTGAGGGCGCGCGCGAGTCGCTGCCGACTCTTCGGCCCCCCGCTGCCCCGCTCACCTCTCCGCGGTCACCCGTCGCCACTCGTTCTCGCCCTCGCCCAAAAGAAACCGCAGGACTGCTGTAGCGCCGGACCTCGAAAGCCGCGCATGCGCAAGACTAGCCCTTCCCTCCATCGCTTTATTCCTCCCCCAACCCGGCCCCTCAATTAAGGGACCAGAGACAACGTGCAATGCTACTTCAGTGCCGCAAAGGTTAACCCGCGGGCCTAAAGATCAGCGCGCGTGGAAACTGGACGCTGTTTCCTTGTTGGATTGACTAATTCATATTTTGCAAATTGGGAACTATAGCAATGAAGCTGAGGTTAGCCCCCAAAATAAAATAAAATGCTGGCTATAGTCCCGTATGTGTGTTTCGCTTAATTATTCTTGTCACTTTTCATTTGCAGTGATAAAGATCTGAAAGATCAAGTTAGAACATCATGGAGAAAATCTTATCGATGTAGCGACTAGGAATCGAAAAGCCCTTGCTGGCACAGAATCAATCAACCCAATGACTTTATGAAGAAATGCCACTGTGTTTTTTTGTTGTTGTTGGAGATCAAGATAACATTAGTTCAAGATAACATTAGCAAACAAAGTCTATTTTTTGGCTTCGCGTATGTGGGATCCAATTTATATCAGGGACGAAATGCCATGATATCAAGCGTTGCTCGCTTAGTTTACTTGCCAAAACAGCAGACGGGAGGAGCAAACATTTGCGGAGCGTCCCTAAAAGAACCAAACGCTACCAGTCATGCGCAAAGGGGAGGAGAATTGGCCTGCAAATAAAAACGCGAACAGAGGGAGCTGTTTGATAACTTCGCTAACTGGAACGTCACTTTTTAGCGTTTCATTCATTTCCCGAGCGATTTATGCCAGCACCCGGTTCAAAAGTAATATAAAGCAATTTGGGTCTGAATAAACGCGCCTCTAAATATCGTTGCAAAAGCTTAAGGCTTTTCACTTTTGTTTTTTTCAAAGCTATTTTTGAAAAGTTTGATAAAAGTGAAATGTATTTCCAAAAATTGTATTATTTTCTCATGTATTTTTCACGCATTTCGTTTCATGTAATCAATTTAACGTTATGGGTCAAAATACAGGGGGGGGGGAGGAAAAAAGATGTGTGGATTATTTATTATTATTTAAAAGGTGACTAAAAGAAAAGGAAAAAGCAAGAAACAATTGGTATGTTTTTTGTCCAGGAGCAGAATAGTTCTGTTGCTGCATCAAGATTTAGCTTCTGATTTTAAAGGCAGAATTTGGCCAATGCCAGAAGTGTAACATGGTACTCAGCAATAGTGAGTGTGAGTGAGTGAGTGAGCATGCCATGTATATATACCAGCACACACACACACACATACACACTCACACGTGTGTGTGTGTGTGTGTGTGTGTGTATGTTGTATTTGTGCTGATAAATAAAGGGAGACTAGATCTATTTCAAGCTATTTAGCTCTCATCAGCTAGCCATACCCTTACTGGGATTTGAATCTGTGCTGTATTACATATTAGGCAGTTGTGTTAGCCACTAAGCCATGAGGTTCTCCTCCTTTATCAGCTGTGCCAGGGAAATAGGTATGTATTTAGTGTCACAACCCCTGATATGCCCAAATATGGGAGGAGGCATACTTCTTCCTTTCTCTGTCTATCGGCTCATCACAAGAGACCATCCAGACAGAAAGCCAATATTTTTACTAAAAATATTGTAAAAAATATATACATATATGTTCTGACCCCCCTTCTTCGCTCATTCACAGATGACAGTCAGGCAGACGTAAAAGGAAATAACTTTATCAGTCCTGGCTCACGCTGGCTGTGAGCCCAAAAATAAACATAAATAATGTCTCTGACAAAAAGGTTACGCAGCAGAATGCAAAAACAAAGAGCTATTATAGCAACACCAGGTTTACAGAAAGAAAGCAAATCACTTCTCCAAGTGTCTCTTTGAATCAGGGTTACAGAAAGCAAATCACTTATCCAAGTGCCTCTCACCAACAAACCACGACCGATGAATGACGAACCACGAACGAACGAGTGAACGTTGACTTCTGCAACCAGAGCGTGGCACCATCAGTCCTTTTATCTCCAGAAGACGACACTAATGAGCCCCAGCTGCATTGTTATTCCTGCATCCCGACTCAACTCACAGCAAACTTCTGCTGAGTCACAACACTATCCCCCACCACAGGGCCCCTTCCCCGGGTTCCGATGGTCTGGATGGTCTGGATGCGGTCGGAATGAAGTGTCCACACTCATTTCCTGTATTTCTTCCTTCGTGATTCCCCAATACCTGCAGGAACATTCCCCTTGCTCCAATGCCACCACGTCTCCTCCCGCCCTTCATGGCTTTGACACCCATCCAGGGTCCTCCACCCTCTCCAAGGCCGACCCACCAGCCCCCGTACTGTCGGAGCCTGGCGGTGGCTCTACTAGCTCCAGCCAAGCCCTAACACCCTGTCCAGGGTCCTCCACCCTCTCCCAGGCCGACCCACCAGCCCCCGTACTGTCAGAGTCTGGCGGCGGCTCTAATAGCTCCGGCCAAGACCTAACACACCGTCCAGGGTCCTCCACCTCCTCTAAGGCCAACTCATATGACCCCTCGCCGTCGGAGTCTGGCGGCAGCTCCACCGACTCCTGCTGAGCCACCACACACTCCCCTCCCACAGGGCCTTTCCCCCGGTTCCGACGATCGAGGTGCAGCCCAGAAGGGTTGGTGACGGCCTCCACGGAACACAGGCCAACACACTGGTACCCCGCTGGGAACCTAGAAACAAAATCCAGTGCTGCGGGGACCAGGGTTGACAAAGGCTGGAATCTTGGCAAAGCCCTCCTTGCAGACCTGGCCCATTGGCACTGGGCACATGACTTCACGCACCTCCTCACGTCATTTCTCAGATGGGGCCACCAAAATTGACGGGAGGCGAGGCGTAACGTCTGGAAAAACCGCCAATGTTTTGATGCAGACGCGCCATGAACCTGCGAGAGCACCTGTTGACGGATGTGCCCTGCGGGAACATAGAGCCAGCTCCGATACTTCAAAAGATCCCCTTCCAAAGTCCATAGGGACACCGGCCCTACTTCCACCTTGCGTTGCTCCACCCAGTCGTCACCCCACTATGCATCCCGTATCAGAGACTGTATGCTCACAGGATGACAAACAGCAGTGCAGGATGCAATGGGTAGAACAGTCCGAGGTGAAAGGGAGTTCGCAGGGTCAGAGTTCTCCACTTTACTAGGCAGGGCATCCGCCCTGGGATTCCACACACCCCGAATGCACGCTACCTTGTGTGAACGGGGTATCATGGCCGCACAAACGTGCGGGTTCTCTGACATAATAGTGCGTTGCTGAGGGACGGCTGCAGTCCACGCAACCCTTCTGTTCTTCTTGGGGCAACTCCCTGCCAGGTGTCCAAGATCCCCACAGTAGAAGCACAATCCCTCAGCACGTCGTCTGTCCATCTCTGTACGTGACACTCAAGGTCTGACAGCACCCAACTCCACGGGATCCTCCCAGTCCACTGCAGTCTCTTGCTGAACTGGGATGCTGGTGGTCTCCTGGAATGCACGGCAAGGCCTTCGCATCTGCGGCCAGGCATCTATCCGGAGGCACAAGTGGACCAAGAAGTCAAACGTCAGTGGCCTGTCCACCCTCGCCAGTTCATCCTGCAAGGCCCCTGACAATCCATCTTGGAACGTGTCCATCAGAGCTGGTTCATTCCACGTGAAATCCTGGCTACGCAGCCTGAATTCACTAACATAGTCTTGCAATGAACCACTCCTCTGCTGCAGTGACTTCAGACTTCTCGCTGATGTTTCCCCCTTGGTAGGATCTTCAAACATCCGTTTAAAGTATAGACAAAAACCCTGAAAGTCATCTAACAAAGGGCTCGGCTGAATTAGCAAGGGGGTAGCCCAACGGGCAGCTGTGCCTGAGAGCAAACTGATCATAAATCCCACCTTCGTCCGGTCAGTGGGAAAGTCCTCTGCTCTCAAACTCAGGAACAGCTGGCATTGTCCCAGAAACGTGGCAAACATGGCCTGACTCCCATTATATTTATCTGGCATGGCTACTGGGCACTTCCTCCTTGGCTGGGGGGGGGGGGTTTGAAGCTCTCTGCAGCTGTGCAATTTGGTCCGCCAATACCGCTATCTGTTGGGCCATTTGCCTATCTTCAGCAATTAATTGCTCCATAATTAATCAAATGGAGGCTTGTTTGGCAGAAGTCAATCTGTTCTGACCCCCCTTCTTCGCTCGTTCACAGACGACAGTCAGACAGACTTAAAAGGAAATAACTTTATCAGTCCTGGCTCACGCTGACTGCGAGCCCCAAAATAAACATAAATAATATCTCTGGCAAAAAGGTTACGCAGCAGAATGCAAAAACAAAGAGCTATTACAGCAACACCAGGTTTACAGAAAGAAAGCAAATCACTTCTCCAAGTGTCTCTTTGAATCAGGGTTACAGAAAGCAAATCACTTATCCAAGTGCCTCTCACCAACAAACCACGACCGATGAACGACGAACCACGAACGAACGAGTGAATGTTGACTTCTGTAACCAGGGCGTGGCACCATCAGTCCAGGTGTGGGTTTCAAAAATTGTTCGAACCTACTCGGTGGGCGTGGCCTCCTTTGTGGGAGTGGCTTGCTACACATGTGACCAGATGGGAGTGGCTTGCTAATGTCGCTGCCGCTACCGCCACCACTAATGCCGCCGTCGCTAACGCCGCCCACCCACCCGCCTTCGGCCGCGTAGTACACGCGAGCCCGCGGCTTTTGCAAGGGAAGGCCTGGAGGGTTAGGTAAGTCCATCTGCTAGTTTCCGAAGAGAAGGCGTGGGAGGAGTAACACATGGGACATACCAAAGCTAGATGTCCTGGGAGGGATTAGTTGGGCCTGAGCCCCCTGGGGAGTCCAGAACCCCTTGCAGAACCCTCCTGCCGAAGGCAGCCTCCGCAGAGGCGTAGGCGTCCAATCTGTAATGTTTAATGAAGGGAGAAGGAGAAGCCCAGGCGGCCGCCCGGCAGATCTCTTCTATAGGTGCCTGGGTGGACCAGGCTGCAGAGGTGACTGCACTTCTAGTGGAATGAGCCGTGATGCCCTCAGGGACCTGAAGACCTTGAGCCCTGTAGGCCTGTGAGATGGCCGCTCTAATCCATCTGCTGATGGTGGCCGGAGAGACCTTGGCTCCCCGGGAGGAAGGCTGATAAGACACGAACAGAGCCTCCGAGCGCCTAAAGCAGGCCGTGCGCTTCAGGTATATGCGTAAGGCTCTCCTGACATCCAGCTTGTGCCAGGATTTCTCCCTGTCACCTGAAGGGTGAGGACAGAAGTCCGGGAGAATAATCTTGAGAGCCCTGTGGAAGGGAGAATTAACCTTGGGCATGAAAGCGGGGTCCAGTCTGAGGATGACCCGGTTATCTAAGAAAGTGAAGAGGTCCGCCCTGCTGGAGAGGGCGTTGATTTCTGAAACTCTCCTGGCCAAGGTGATGGCGACCAGGAAGACGACCTTGAGGGTTAGAAGTTGAAATGAAACCTCTCTCGAACGGGGCCTCCGTGAGGGCCTGAAGGACCGTGGGGAGGTCCCAGGTGGGGAATCGATGGACCACTGAGGGTTTCAGATTCGCCGCCCCCTTGAGGAAACGCTTTAGGACCGGGTGTTGGGACAAGGGAGGAGCATTCACCCCCCCTAGGACTGTGGATAGGGCGGAGACTTGACGCCTGAGCGTACTAGTGGCTAGACCCTTCTCGTGCCCTTCCTGGAGGAAGTCCAGGACCTGTGGAACCGAGGCTGCGGCTGGGCGGAAACCCCTAGTCCGGCACCAGTCCGTGAAGGCCACCCAGGAGGCGTTGTAGATGCGTGTGGTGGACTGTCTCCTGGATGCCTCCACTGTTCTGATGACCTTCTCGGAATAATGAGCCTCCCTTAATTGTTCCCGCTCAATCGCCAGGCGGTCAGATGAAGCCACTCCGGATTCGGATGCTCCAGAGACCCTTGGTGCAGGGCCAGTACCCCCGCTGAAAGCCTCCAGTGGGGAACTGTGGACAGATCCACGAGGTCCGCCAGCCAGGGGCGGCGAGGCCAGAAGGGAGACACCGTTATCATCTCTGCTCCCTCCGCCACCACCCTCCTCAGGACCCCGGGGATGAGAGGAAGGGGGGGGAAGGCATAAAGAAGACCTGGAGGCCATCTGCAATGAAGGGCGTCCGTGTCCATTGCTCCCTTGGTCGGGAACCTCGAAATGAACTCTGGCAGCTGGGCGTTCTGTGGGGTCGCGAAGAGGTCCACCGTCGGATGTCCGAACCTCTCGCAGATCAGACGGAAGATCGAAGGATGGAGCTGCCACTCTCCGTTGTCCACCGTCTCCCTGCTGAGCCAGTCTGCCTGATGGTTGTCCGTTCCGGAGATGTGTTCGGCTTTGATGGACTGAAGGTGCCTCTCTGCCCAGTTCCTGAGCCGCAGGGCCTCGTCGCGAAGGGCCCTGGAGTGAGTGCCGCCCTGACGGTTTACGTGAGCCTTGGCCGCTACGTTGTCAGTCAGGACCAGGATGTGATGACCGGCTACCGAGTCCTTGAAGTGGCGAAGAGCCAGATGGATGGCTCTGAGCTCCAGCCAGTTGATGTTGTTTCGTAGATCTCGCGGGGTCCAGCGGCCCTGGGCGATCTGATTCTCCAGGTGGGTCCCCCAGCCGAAGAGACTTGCGTCTGTGGTGAGGGTCCTCCTCGTCGGCTCTCTGAAGAGGCATCCTCTGTTCAGGGCTGGGGAAAGCCACCAGTGGAGAGATAGCAGTACCTGGGGTGTCACTCTGATTCTGAAGGTAGCATCGCTCGTCCCGGCTCTCTGGTGGGGTAGTAGGAACCACTGGAGCTCCCTGGCGTGTAGTCGAGTCCACGGTATGATTCCTATGCATGAGATGAACTTCCCCAGGAGCCTGGAAAGAAGAACTACAGGGACAGAGCGTAATTTGCGAACCTCACGAATCATTTTAACGATACTGTCCTTGCGATCTTGGGACAGAAAGACCTCCCCGGCTACCGAATCGATAATGGACCCTAAGTGAAGGAGCCTGGTGGAAGGGACCAGGTGACTCTTCTCCAGATTGATGGAAAAGCCCAGGGCCCTAAGGGTGCCAATGGTGGTTCACAGGTCTCGTTCAGCTAAAACGGGAGACCTGGCCAAGACTAGGATGTCATCCAAATAACAGAATAAACAGACTAGTAGGGAGCGAAGGTGAACGGCTGCTGCTGCTAGGACCTTGGTAAAGGTCCTGGGGGCTGATGCCAGACCAAAGGGAAGGGCCCTGTACTGGAAATGGTTCCCTTCATGTGAGAACCTGAGGAACTTACGATGCTCCGGGGCGATCCTGATGTGTAGGTATGCCTCTGTGAGGTCGATAGAGGCTAGGAAATCGCCCGGCCGGATGCCCTCCAGAATGGATTTTAGGGAGGCCATCTTAAATTTGCAGTATACCACCCTGGAATTTAGGAGCTTAAGGTCCAGGATGGCTCTCCATCCCCCTGAGCTTTTAGGAACCAAGAAGAGGTTCGAATAGAACCCGGCGCCCTCCTCCCCTTCTGGGACCTTTTCAATGGCCCTGATGTCAAGTAGATGTTTAATGGCCTTGGCCTTAAGGGCCCGCTTGGTCGGGTCCGTGGAGGGGGCGAAGGTGCGGAATCTGCTGGGGGGGAGAGAGCGAAACTCCATGTGTAGCCCGAGCCTTACAGTCTGGAGTACCCACTCATCCGATGTGATACGTTCCCAGGCATCCGCAAACAGGGAGAGGCGACCGCCGATGGGGGGATCCGGGCCCGGATCACCTGAATCTGCGGAAGGGGTGACCGCCTCCCCTTTGAAAGGACCGCTTGCCCTGCTGCTGGCCCCTGAATCTGTCCCTTTGGAACTGTCTATCCCCTTGCCTGTGGAATCTGGGGTTTTGGTACCTCTGATTCTGGTTGTCCCCGTCAGGTGGTCGGTACGAGTTCCTCCTGGGATATGGCGCGTGGCGGAAGTCCGAGCGTTTAGTTGTTGTTGGGAGAACCTTCCGCTTGTTCTTATCCTCCACGAGGAGAGGATCCAGCGCCGTCCCAAATAGCTTCTCCCCGGTGTAATCTGCTCCCGTTAGGTGCCACTTCATCCGGGATTCCGCCTGCCAGTGGCGTAACCAGAGCAGGCGCCTAGAAGCAACTGAGGAAGACATAGCCCGAGAGGCATACTTTACCGCGTCCAGCATGGCGTCTGCTGAGAACTGCGTTGCCGCCAGCATCTTGGATATGTCTTGTAGCAGGCGCACCTCCGAGGCTGGGGTCCTGTCCCGCAGTTGTTCCAACCATAGGACCATGGACCTATTAAAGAAAGAAGCAGAGGCGGCCGCCCTGATAGCCCAGGTGATGGCCTGGAACGTTTTGCGCAGGACGATGTCTGCCCTCTTGTCCTCAGGCTTGAGGCAGTTGGCAGTGTCTCCCGCGACCACTGATGAGGATGATGCCAGAGTGGCCACCGGGTTGTCCACCTCAGGTATCTGGAGAGCCTGGGCAAAGGTCTGATTAAGATTGTAAAACTTTCTCTCATTTCCCCCTGGGGTGGGGAAGGACCCTGGTTTTACCCACTGTGATTTAAGGACTTCCATGAACATCTCAGGCGTGGGAATCTCCTCCTTAGCCACGGGGGGCCTGTGGAAGGGTCCCTTTTTCTTCTTGCTCTTACCCTTGCCAGATGACTCCGCTGCTGGTTTAGGATCCGGAGGGGGATCCAGATCGGCTGCTCCTCGTCCTCTGAGAACCCCACATCTTTCAATTCTCCTTCCTCTAGATCGGAGGCCTCACTAGCCGTGGAAGGGAAGGGAGACCTGGCTTCCCTGGCAGCTGATGTGCTGGGACGCTCTTGCTGGATCCTAGGAGGATCCTGTGGGGCCCTGCTCCTGGAACTTTGAGGTTGCTGACCTAAGCTAGAAGCCATGACTTGGGCCAGAGCCCTGGCTAGCATGTCCTGGAAACCGCTGGTTAGGTCAGGCAGGGCAGGCTGTAGTTCTGGAGGCTGGGGATATTCCCTGGGATCTGGGGATAGGGGGGCCAAGGGAGGCCTGGTTGGGCTGGTGGTTCTGCGCCCAAAGGGGTCCGCTCTGGAGTCCGCTGGGGGAGCCAGCGAAAGGGGAGGCGATAAGGAGCTATGCCCTCTAAGGGAGCCCCTTGGAGAGGCTGGAGATGCTGCCCGAACGTCCCCCTGGGCTGGAAGTCTGCGGGGGGAGCGAGACCTGGAGGGGGAAGGGCTGATGGTGGCCCTGAATTCCCTGGCCGAGGCCCTGGTGTTTCTGGCCTCCTTCCTGGGGGCAGCCTGTTTGGGGGCCCTGGTTTTATCTCTCCTCAGTGGGGATCTCCCCCTGGGAGCCGGGGAAACGCCTCTGGAGGTTCCCTCGCCCGGATCCGCACCCCCTGGGGCCTTGGGCCTGGTGCCCCTGCTTCTGGTCGCCTCCGCCATTACTCACGGTTAGATGCTCACCACCTCCTCCTTTTTTTTTATTAAAATTTTTAAATTTTTAATTTAAAACAAATACAACATCCTTCTTTACATGCTATAGAAAGTGTATCAGTTGGTTACAAATAGACTTTTGCGCATCTCTTCCACAGTCAACAAACATAGTTCATGTTAACTTGAGCATTTTAACTCAAATATTCATACATGTCACCATCATTATATATCCATTTTCATTTGACTATAATTGTTATTAAATAATAATAATAATAATTTTTGTTTCTTAAACAATACATGCCCACACCAGTGGGAAAAGAAAAAATCCACAAAAAACAAACAAACAAAGAAGACAAAAAGAACAAAAAACAAGGCAGGGAAAAAAAAGAAAAACAAAAGAAAAACCAAAAAAAAAAAAGAACACAGGTATATATTATAAAAAAAAAGTATATCAGCTGGTTACAACATGTTTTGGTGCATCTCTTCCATTAATTCATATTAATTCAAATATCTTAACTCAAATGTTTACTATATTGACATCATTATACCTCCACTTTTAGTTGACTACAGTTATTTAAACATCCTTCATCCTTAACTATGCCAAAGATTTAATCCATAACCACATGCTGACATTTCATTTACTTGTTTGTAAAATCCTCTATTAACATCAAATCCTCATATCCTATTTTAGCTGAACATCCATAATATTTAATACCAAGAATTCCATCTTCCATGCAGTATAGTTTATTATCATTCTCCCTTCTTTATGTAATTATATCGTATATCGTAACATTTTCCCCATATTAGTTAACATTTAACTGTATATATTTTATTTTATTTTTTAATAGTGATAATTATTGTGATTAATAACCTTTGTATATGGTCCAAAAATATTTCCAACCTTCCCTTCTCATATCCAATTATTATTTATCATATCAACTCCACATTATATACATTACTATCAATATCAATTATTATTCAGCTATGTCTATTACAAATAAGAGTAATTAGATTTAGCTAATTTTAAATTGTATTCTTCCATCTATCAGCCTATGTCTCTCCAATAACAAAACCTCCTTAGTCCTATTGCCATTCGTGGAACAGATTTACCAAATGTTTTTATAAGCAAGTCCAAACAGGAATATCTTCGCACCTTTTTGCTCAGGATGCCTCTGATGTAATAATAACGTTGTCCCAGGCTTGTTGCACTTTTCAGTTTGTCTTTAATTCTCAAGGGTGGTATCGAAAATTCTGCAAATGATGTTTCATAAAGTATAGGTTCTTTAATACTTCTCATTCCTCCTGCGCTCTGTCTTTTAAAATAAATCTTCTGTATGGCTGCCACCCTTTCAAGCGTTGCATCTCTTTCTCCCTCCGAAGTAAACCAGACGCCTGGCATGTCAGCAAGTTGAGAAACTTCATTTCTGACATTCTTCATTTGTATTTGAGGAACATTCAAACATTCAACGTTCTCACTTTTTTCTTCATATTTTAATGTTAAATAGTCCAGCTTTTTTTCAAATCTTTTATATGTGTCAAACAACTTTTGAAATGCAGAAAAAATCATTTGAAACGAATCACTTGAAGCATGTATAGACGCCATGTTGTGACGCAGCTAGAAGCTCTAAGATATTTGCAAGTAAGAACATGCTGGGAGCTGTGCGATCTTATCTGATCTTAGACCAACACAGCCAAGCAATAAAAGTGTCAGATCGTAAGGAGCCAAATTGTAGTAAATTAGTTTACAGCCCACTTAAGAAGAGTCAGAGGGAATGTTGAAGTAATCTTTAAAACATTTAAGAAATAGGGTAACCACCGGCCATAAATCCATTAAAAGAAACCAATTCGCCACTAGATTCTTCTGTTCTTTGGTTTCAATTAGCTTAAATTTTAATGCAGACCGTATCTCTTTGAGTAATAAAATCAGCTTACCAGTTGAAATCACTTCCACCATTCTTAGGGGCAACCTGCAGTTTTGGTTAGCTTACAGCTAATCCAGAAGGAGCTGGCAAAAGGGGTTAAATTCCAAGCCCCCCAGAGACTTGCGAACGTCTCTGAGGTCACTGGATCTCCCCTAACCTTTCACTGTCTCTCCGGGACAGCTAGGGTCCGAAACGACCCGTCCAATTCCTTTGGAATAGGGGAATTTCAGGAATAGCCTGAAACTCCGTCTTCTCACTGCTAAGCCCCGCCTTCTTCCACCACCTCCTCCTTCTATAGCTGGCTGCAAGGGCGGATTCTGTTCTCTGAGGCTGGATCCGCTCCTTAAATCCCTGCGCTGATCAGTAGTCTCTGTTGCCGGCAGGCTCAGGACTGGAATACCCCCCGGATCACCGGCGGGGTAGAGCCTAGAAGAAGCCTCTTCCGGCTTCGCTGGAGCCTTCTGAGCGCTTTCGGCGTCCGTAGGGAAGCACCGATCACGCGCTTGCCCACGTGCTCCTAAGATGGCGATTGGTTCAAGATGGCGACCGCTGACCTGTGGACCAATCCTCCTGCTGCTGGGAATCGTAGGGGTAGCTTCTGGAAGTCCCCGAACCTCGCAGGACCTCTTCTGCCTCCCTGGAGCCTCGAAGCCGCCCGGATCGCTCGTGCCAGTCGGAGGCTTCTTTTCCCTTTCTCACGCGACCGGCAGGTCGCACGTGGCGCGTGCGCTCACGCTGGTTAGCAATGAGGCTTTTCCCCAGCGGCGCGGAGCACAGCGGAGGAGAGGTGAGGAAGAGACGAAGGTCTGTCGGATTTCTTTGTTGCTAGAGATCGCTGGGACCAATTTGAGGAAAAAAACACTCTAAGTCTTCGAAGAGAAGGGAGAGACGGAGTAGCACTCCTTTTCAGGCCGAGACTGAGGTTAATCTGGGAGAGTCGGAGGAGGTCTGTAGGTGTGGCTCCAAAAGATTAATACCTCAGTCTCCAATAGGCAAGAAGGCTTGGTTAATACCCATGTGTTACTCCTCCCACGCCTTCTCTTCGGAAACACAAAATATTTTCTCATGGAAAGAATTCTTAATTCCAAAATCTTATTTTAAAAAATCAATGTTTTATAAAATCAAAGTTTTAGTCACCTTCTGCTGTTTCACTCCAGAAAAGTAACTCCTTAAACTTGTATTTAAAACTTCTTTCACTAAGGTTTGAACTTTGAAGGTAATTCATCTCGTGCTGTAAAACCTATTGAGCCGAAGGTTCATAATAGTTGAAAAGCAGTTAACAACCAAGTTCCAAAAGTGATTAGAAAATAAAGTATGTGAAGTAAAGTATGTAAAGTGAAAGGAAGTATGGTTGAGTGTGCCATAGTTTGAGCAAAAAGATGGCTCTAAACAAGCCAGTGACAGCTATCTCGCAATCTCCTCATGAGAAACAACTGTATGAGCAATTGTGGGCAATCTCAAGTCTCTTCTTAATCAGAGAAGAATTATGAACTTCTCTTCTTTCTGGGTCTTCATTCTATTATGAAGAAAACCCAAACTTCAGTTTTAAAACTGTTTATCAATAATTTGTCCTCCCTTCAGAATTTGGCTAGGGATCAGTGTGCATCTTAACCTTGATGGGTTTTGCAATAATAGAGCTGCATTGTTGGTATATAATAAAACAGATGATTGTTTGTTTTTTAGGTTTTGGTGGAAAAGAAGAAATCTATTAGATAGTTAACCATTGGATTTATTTAGAAAGTAGACTGGGCTTTTTTATTTCAAAACCCTACTTTTTAGACAAAAATTTAAAATTCAGTACTCACAAAGATCCCTCATTTCAATGTTTTATTAGAAATTTAAGCTATTAAACCAAACCTTATCAGTGTAGAACAAAAGTGATGAACTTTTGGCTACATCAGATTATTGATCTATATTAGAACTACAAAACTCTGGACAACCAGCAGATGGCAATCAAAAGACATAAAGCACTATTTTCTGCCATACAATTACCATTTACAATTGTGTGGCCTGGATAAGAGAGCCCTCTTCTGCGTGCATCTGCATCTGCCTTTAAGTTATCAAGATATCACACAGAAGATTAAAATTACAAATTTGGACAAGCTGAAATGAGCACTTTCTGAAATATCATATGAAAGGACAGATGACAGGCAGGTCTCAGGCAAAATATTTCTTAGCCATGTTACTTGAGGTCATTTCTAAATGAATATGTCTAGAAGTTAACTTGAGAGGCCCTGTGTGTATTTTTCTTACCACAGTTTCCTAAATGTGCATAGATAGAGATTGGTGGATAATAGGAATGGGACAGCAAAGAGACAATAACTGGAAATCAATTAAAGAAAGTGAAACAGAAGCTGCAGAGTTTGAGGATTGGGTAAGATGACGCATCTAAGAAGGAGAGAAGACAAGCAGGAGTATACAAGAAAAAAATGCAGAACATCATCAATACGATAGGTTCCTATCTAACACCCTGATACGTAATCAGCTGTAGGAGGAATAGGGCTCATATATGTGTTGTCATTATATGTATGTATGTATGTATGTATGTATGTATGTATGTATGTATGTGTCTTAATCAATTGTACTAAGTGTTTTTAGTTTGAAAGATATTTTGTCATATTAGTGATAGAGTGATTGCATTCTTTGTTTCCAGAGCCCAGTTCTTTACCCATCCCCTATTCTGTATTAGTAGGATCTCCCTCTCTTTCTCCTATTAATATTGATCAAATTAGCATATTTTTTTCATATTATGCTAGGGAACCCAGTATAATATCCATGTTTGTCTCATAAACAACACCTAGCCGAATGTAGTAGATTCTTAAAAACTATGCAGGCTTAGTTGTTTAATAGCTGGGTAGGAGACTGCCAGGAAATATCAGGGTTGTAGGACAGGAAAGCTGAAAAACATCCTGAAAAAGATAACAGAAATCACTTTATTATTGCTAACAGAATATATATAGACACACACACACATACAACTATCAGGAGTCAGAGTATTCAAGCGAGTCTATCTTTTATCCATTCACTTTTAAAGACATAGACTTTTGGGGAGAAGTAATTAGCCCAAATCAGGCAATAATACATACCTATGTGTCATATTAAGCCCAGGATGGCGAACTTATGGCACGCGTGCCACAGGTGGCACGCAGAGCCATTTTTCAAGGCATGTGAGGCATTGCCCTGTTAACTGACTTCAGCCTTTTTTTGAGGCCATTTTTTGCCCTCCCCAGGCTCCAGAGGTTTTATAGAAGCCTGAGGAGGGCAAAAACAGCCTCCCACGCCCTCCATGACATTCTCTGGAGGCTTCAGGAGCTACCCTGAAGCCTCCGGAGCACAAAAAACCACCCCTACGGGCAAAGTCTCCGGAGGGCTAAAACTGGCCCTATGAGCAAACCGGAGGTCCATTCCTGAACTTACAATTTGCCCATAGGGCCATTTTTTAGCGCTCTGGAGGCTTCAGGAAGCTCCTGAAGCCTCCCGAGGGCCTCCAGGGGGGGAGGCTGTTTTCGCCCTCCCGAGGCTCCTATAAAGCCTCTGGAGCCTGGAGAGGGCGAAAAAAGCATGCAAAAAATGGGAGGGAGTGCTTGTTATGTGCGCATGCATGCTGGGGTCGCGCATTGCATTATGGGTGTGGCACACGCCCCCCCTGCACTCCCCCCACTTTTGGCATGCGAGCCAAAAAAGGTTCGCCATCACTGTATTAAGCTCTAAGGCAGTTTGTATGGTTTTGACTTTGAGGAAAAGTAGCTATTATATTTATTTAAGAAGCCATGTCATAGCATTGTGTATGAAGCCAGAGAGGTGAGTAGACCTCTGGTTTGAGGCAAATATTCTCTATAATATTCTGATAAGATGATTCATGTTTCTTTGATTATACATCACATACCTTACTTTAGTCAGGCCACTTTTGAATCCAATCTTTTGCATCATTTAGTTCAATATTTGTACCTCATTTAGTGATTCACGTTATCAAAGCAGTTCAGACCAAGGGTGGGCAATTAATTTCCCCAAGGGGCCAGATGAGAAACTGAGACTGTTGTTGAGGACAGGACAAATGGGCCTGTGAAAATGCAAGGGCATGCACACACGCACATATGTAAATTGGAAAAAAAAGTCACTTTCAAAATAAAAGCAATTCAATTGTACTGCATGAATGGTCGACACATATTTACACTTGATTTCTTATTTCTTACACGGGCTGGCAGGGACAGCCCAAGGGCCAGATGTGACCTTGTGGCTGTAAAATGCTAAGGTCTGATTTAGACTATCCTTTCTTTATCACATTTGATTAAAAATTCTTCCATTTAAGATTTAGTTTTATATTTCTTTTATTTAAACCTTTTGGTTTTGTTCTGTAGCTTACAGTTTTAATCCATTTAATTGGTAAATGGGATAATCCTCAATTCAGCATATCTGATATCAGGGCCACTGATGTTGATTGATTAGTAAGCTGGATGTTGATTTTTCCCCCATCAGTTTATTAGCCTATATCCCCTGGATTAAGTCTTGAGAAATAGTAGCTTAGGTGGATTTGGATCCCCATTAAGCCATGATGATAGGGTTTATTTTGGTTATGGCTCAGCATTTTGTGTCAACCCAGACGTTATGATTTACTTAATAAATTGTGCTTAAGCAATGATTTAGTGCAAATAATAAACCAGGCTGGTAATTCCTGTACCACTTGTACTCTCCCCTAAAAAATTGTTTCTTTGCATATTTGAAACATTATTTTGAATATCCCCATCCATTTTATCTTAGCTTATCCTATCCTTAGAGGAAACTGCTATCCAAATGGCAGAGAAGGCAAGCAGACAGAAAGATAATAATGGTGCAGCACCTTTCTTTATGGACTCTCTGGGCCAATTTATTCTCTTTTTCTTGGTGTTTGCTCCCCAGAAGGTACTAGCACACAATATAGCTAATTTCAGGCCTATTGCTCTCCAACAGACAATTTCACACTGTAAAAGGGAGAATAGTTAGGGCCTCTCAAAAAGGAACATTCTGGTAGCCAATTACAATGACCCTTCAAAACTGTATAGTTGCAAATGTTTGTTCACTTGCACTTTAGATAGAAAACAGGCTCAAGGTTTGTAAATGGGGTAGTTGTTTCTTTGGTTTTTGTGGATGAGCCTCATTTTATTTTAGAAATGATTTGCTGAGTGCTTGGATATCACTACTTGGAGAAGTACAGCAAATGTATCTAAATTGGTTAAGAGCTTCAGAGGGGGCCAACTTGTTGGATGGTGAAAACAGCAAATTCTCAGCAATAAGGACTGAAAACAGATATCCTAAAAATAGGTTTCTCAGAGTTATTATTTGTAATATTTATTTGAAGGAAAGTGAAAGATATAGCAAAATAATTCTAGATATATATAGGCCATTTAAGGTAGCAACACTGGGTTTTTCCCCACGTTCTCATGTTTGTTCAGTGTAAAAAGTACGTTGAGAGAGGAGAAATGAATTGCATTGCTTATTCTAAGATTTATTGAAATGAAAATTGAAATCAAACCACTTGAAAACAAACTTAAAACCCATAACATAAATATTAAAAGGAGAGCAATAATAAATAAGAAAACATGATTATATGTCCTGAAAATAGCATGTCCCTTTGAATGACCATCTTCTAGGATATAAACAAGGGAGATGAGGGGAGTCACTCTTGTTAGGGTTCACACGTACAGAAAATTTGGGTCCTTTCTTCATTTATTGCTTCCTTATACTTGCAACGAAGTTGATCACACTACCGGGGCCCCAACAGGCATTCTAGTTAGTGCAAAGGGAAAAAAGAAGAAGTGAGTGAGTGAAGTACCATAATGAATGAATGTGGAATGACCTTTGTTCTAGTAGAATATCTGAAAGCAACATGAGAAAGAACTGGACTGCACAGTGGAACTAAAGTGATTGGATATCCCTAAGGTGACCAGATTTTCAGATTGGTAAAGAGGGACACCTTTGACCGGGGGGGGGGGGTGATTAAAAAAATTTTTTTTTCACTTAACAAATGTGGCAAGAAAAATTATAAAATGGGGCAAAACTCAATAAATTTCTCACTTAACAACATAAATTTTGGGCTCAATTGTGGTCGTGCATTGAGAACTACCTGCACTTATCTTCAGTGTTACTTCATTCTGCTGTAGCATTAAATTTCATATAGAACAAGCTTGTTCTTTCAGAATTGTGGAATTGTTATATAACTGTCTACCTTTAGAAAAGTTTCTCTTGAGTTAAACTCAGCTCCTATAATTTTATTGATGTGTCGTAATTTTCTTAGCAGTAGTATGGAAATTGTCATTGTTGCTTTTGGACAATTTTTAATATTTTCCTATTAAATATACAGTACTGAGATTCCCAGGTGGATTCCCCTCCAATTATTAGCCAGGTTCAACCCTGCTCATCTTTTTGAGAGCAGGCAAAAACAGCCAGGTTATATCCCTACAAATTGAAAGCTCTCTCCCTCCCTCTCACTCTATCTCTCTCCCCTCCCTTCCTCTCTCTCTTGTCACTCTGTGTGTATGTGTGTGTGTGTGTGTCTGTCTCTCACTCACTCACTTAATCACTCACTCTGTGTGTGTCTCTCTCTGTCTCTCTCCCTCCCTCCCTCTCTATCTCTCAATCTCTCTCCCCTCCCTTCTTCTGTCACTCACTCACTCACTTAATCACTCACTCTGTGTGTGTGTGTCTCTCTGTGTCTCTGTCTGTCTTTCTGTGTGTCTCTCCCTCCCTCCCAACATGCAGATGGGCTCCGGACCAGGGGAGCCTCTTCCTTCTTTTTAACCAGGTGATCTTCTAAGACTAAGACATAACAAAGAACCTTAATTACAGGCTGAACAAAAGAGCCCATCCGGGAAGACTAGTAACATGAGGGCGATCCCTCATGTTACTCAGACCAGCTGAGCCTCTCTGGACATCGCAGCAGCAGCGTGCTACAAGAAGGGTGAGTGAGTGAAGACCTTTCTAGCCGGCGCAAATGAGGTGGGCTGCAAGAGGGAGGAAGGGAGTCTGGATTGGCACTGAGCAGGGAGCAGATGCCCTGAAAAGGCATTTAGAGGTGGGGGAGGGAGGGGTTAGGTTAAAGAAGGGAAATGGGAAGGAAACCAAGGCTTTAGCCCCAAGTCAGCGGCTGGTCAATCCACAAGGGTACATTCCTGGCGGAATGTACCTTCCTAGCTTTGAATTAAGTTCGCTGAGGATGGTGGGCTACTTCCGATGTTTAAAACGCCCAGCCTCAAACTTGACCAGGCGACCACAACCCCCACCCCACCCCTCTCTCTCTCGTTCAAGAGTTCTCACCTGCGCCCTCTGGTCTGGCAACCTATCTTGCCCTACCTGGTGAACAGGATGACACTGTGCTCCAGGGGGCTGTTGCTCACTTTCTGCCAGCTCTCCCGGATCAGCTTCTGATCCGCGCTGGAAAGTCTGTCGCGCTCCATTTCTCTCCCAGAGCGAAGTGCCAAAGGGGAGCAGCAGCGTGGCACGACAAAACCGCGCTCGACTAAGCCGCGCCCGATTAAACCGCGTCGCTGATGTCATCAACATGGCGACAACAGCGAGCGCGGAGAAAGAAGGGCGCTTTAAATAGCGCTTTGAAAGCAAGCCGATTCAACTTAAGGTAAGGGTTAGGTTTAGGGTTAGCTTTAGGGTTAGCTTTAGGGTTAGGTTAAGAGTTAGGGTTAGGTTTAGGGTTAGGTTAAGGGTTAGGGTTAGGGTTAGGTTAAGGGTTAGGATTAGGTTTAGGGTTAGGTTAAGGGTTAGGTTTAGGGTTAGGTTTAGGGTTAGGTTAAGGGTTAGATTTAGGGTTAGGTTTAGGATTAGGTTTAGGGGGTTAGGTTTAGGTTTAGGGGTTAATTTTAGGTTTAGCGTTTACAGCGTGCTTCTGTCTCCGCGCTATTGTCGCGCTGTTGATGACGTCAGCTACGCGGTTTAGTCGAGCGCGGTTTAGTCGAACACGGTTTTGTGGTGGAACCGAGCAGCAGCGCCATTTCGGGAGAAATCTCCGCTCGCCGCTCAAAGGCTCGGGCTGCCCCGGGAGGAACAGGTGGCCCGGATCCCCGAGCAAATAATAAACAAATCCACACACGGGGCTCGACGGAGCTTTGAAAGCCGCTTTCTCGCCTGGAGCTTCCCTTCACATCTCTGGAACGGCTTGGCTCCTTTTTTTTTTTTAGGGTGCCCCTCCGTTGGGAGGAAGAGGAGAGGCTCCAACTCTGCCCAGAGAAGGAGGCCGAGCGCTCCAGGGAAACGCCATGTTGCTTGAGGCCACGGGAGCCAGTAGGAAGGCGGCGGAGGGGCAGGAGCAGGAAAAAAGGCCCGATGGCTCCTCAAAAGCACAGCGGCGGAGGAGGGGGCAGGTGTCGATGTTAAGCTTTGCTGCCCAGCGCTGGCAGAGGGGGCGGCTCCCCCTCTGCTCGGAGCACCTGAGCTGGGCACCGTGTTACCCCTGCCCTGCCTACTCAGACCAGCTGAGCCTCCCTGGACGTCGCAGCAGCAGCAGCCCCAAGTGCGCCGATCTCGGCGTTTTTCGCATTGGGGCGTGCTGCAAGAAGAGGGAGTGATTGAAGACCTTTTCTAGCCGGCGCAAATGGGGCAGGCTGCAAGAGGGAGGGAATGAGTCTGGATTGCTGCAAAGCAAGTCTTGGGAAGTCCTTTGCGCCGGCTAGAAAAGGTATATGTACTGAATGGGCTGCTCTGCTTTCTGATGTCAAACTGGGTTCAGAAATATTAATTCCTAATATAATTTTCTTGTTTTTGCCTTAGTATGAACCCAACCACTGTAACTTGTAAGCCAGATGTATTGTGGTTTATATAATAAATCCTGACACGGCAAAGTATCGCTTAGCATATTTTGTGAAGAAAATTTTGGAAATGTTTTTAGACTTAGCATTGCTTATGGAAAATCAAAAGGTATCCCTGTTCAGTTTTGGTTGTGCGTCATTTGCAAAAATTTCTTTCTGGAGAAATTGGATTTGGTGATGGTGATTTATGCCTCAGTGAATTTAGATCAATGCCATCTCCTCTATGTCAAACTGTCCCTGAAATGTCTAAAAGAACATTTTGCTGAACTAAGCCCTTTAGGACAGTGCTGGACAACCTCTCATCTTAAGAGCAAAGTTTATGTTTGTGCCCTGACTGAGACCCTCAGAAGCCAATGTTGTTGTGACATCCATGGATTGGGTAGAGCTGGCATCTTTGGTCATTTTCTAGTTTGGTGAGGGCTTAAGGAAAAATCATAATCAAAAGGGAGCATCCATTCTGCCTCAAATTCTCTCTAGAATTAAAAAAAACCCCAACCTCTAATTTTCCATTTTGCCAGTTCTGGGAAATGAATGACTGGAAATGGAATTCTGGTGGTCATATACAGCTGAGATAGTACTCATCTAATCTAAAGGCAAAACAGAATTCTGTAGGTTGCAGACATTTGTTTCTAGGTGCCTTTGGTAAGAAGATAAGCAAACAAATGATAAATACATTAGAAAAAACATTGTTCTACTCCATCTTTTATTAGATGAAGTAATTAATTTTATAAAGGAAGATTTAAAGACAGTTATACATAACAGACTATCATGTTCTGAATAGTATTCTATTTAATCATCATGGAAGCTAAAAACAAGGGATATGAGACCATGGTGCAGAAGCAAGATAGTGCAACAGATTCAGTTTGTACTTAATTGGATTTTAGTGTAATGGATTTGGCACACAATTTAAAAAAAGAAAATCTATAAAGAGGCATGAAAAGAGCTATAAATTTTATATAGATATGTGTGTGTGTGTGTGTGTGTGTGTGTGTTCGTAGATTTTCACGGGTGTAGGTATGCTGTTTTGTTGTATTCAGGTCTTTTCCCATGTAAGATTGAGATTGTCTTGGCAACGTTTTGGCGAGGTCTCACTCGCCATCTTCAGGCTGGTGTTTTTGGCTTAAAGTGTGTTTGGAGCTGCCGTCTTTCTATAAATCTTGGTGGGGGGGTGTGAAGTGCTGCCGTTGTTTCAGTAAGTGGATTGATTGGCTGTGTGGTTGTATCACGATTGGTAAATTGGTGCTGATTGGTGCTGGCTGTGTGTCTGTTGTTGTTTTGTGTTGTAACGGCCTGGGTGGTGGGTGGGGCTCATTTGTTGACTAGGGCTGGTTTCCAGATGTCTTGTAGGCGGGAAGTATCATCACGTTTATTCATGTTGTGGGGGTGTTTCTCTATTTCAATGACATTGAAGCTCACAAGTAGGTCGCTGGGTTGTAGGTTTTCTCATATCCCTCTTCACCCAAGTGCCTATTAAAGAAGCCTTGACAGCTATCCAAAACAAATACAATCCCCCTAAGCACATCCACTGCCTAACCAACCACTGCCTAACCAACACATACTTCATCCACAATGGACAAAGATACAAACAGATAGAAGGAGCACCTATGGGATCACCTCTCTCACCCATCATCACTAACCTATACATGGAACATTTTGAAACCAATGCCTTAGATAAATCTGAACACAAACACAAACTCTGGCTTAGATATGTGATGACACTTTCATGATTTGGCCACACAGAAAAACTGGACAACTTCCTCACACTTCTCAACAGTCTACACCCCAAAATACAATTTACTATGGAAAAAGAAGCTAACAACCAACTTCCCTTTCTGGACGTTCTAATCTACAAAAAAACGATTGGCTCCCTAGGACACACCATCTACCGGAAAAAAGCACACACCAACTGCTACGTAAACACACAATCCCATCACCACCCTGCACAGATCAACTCCATAGCCAAAACCCTCATCTCCAGAATCAAACGCCTAGACGACAAAGACCACCTGAAAACTGAATTACACACTCTCACAAACGTATTAATTTCCAACGGATTCCAAAGAAACACAATTACCAACCCAATCCAAAAGGAGACACCCCCCCAAGAACTGAGACACAGAACAGGACAACAGCATTGCCCTCCTCCCTTACATCAAAGGCATCACAGATGTCAGCAAAATTCTCCACAAACACAATATCATGACAGCCTTCGGCACTGACCAAAAAATAGCCAAAATCTTAAGAAACCCCAGAGACAAGATCCAGCTAGAAAACCAAGGAGTCTATGAAATACCATGCAAAATCTGCCCAGCCACATACCTTGGACAAACTAATAGGAGAATAAATGCATGCATCGCAGAACACAAGAATGCAGTCAGAAAAGAAGAAAAATCTTCCTCCCTTTTCCAGCACCTTAAAGCAACAGGACATGAAACTGATTTTGAAGGAACCAAATTAATCTCAAAAACTGAACACTTCAACAAGAGATTAATTATGGAAGCCATCGAAATAGAGAAACACCCCCACAACATGAATAAACGTGATGATATCTCCCACCTTCCAGACATCTGGAAAATAGCCCTAGTCAACAAATGAGTCCCAGCCACGAAAACCGACACCGGACCCAGAACAACATAGGACACCACCACCAATCACCCTCACCAAACCCAAACCCATCCCATAGATGAAATGCAACCACCATCCGAAAGCCAAACCATGGCAGCATCACCAACTGCTGCACCCCCCCTTCCAACCCCTACACAAAGCAAATTGACACACGCCATGAACACATGGCCAGACCGCAAACTCGGAGCCAAACCAAAGTCCAGGATGTTACATCACAGCCATCTGCTCAGGACATTACATCACAGACCTCAGGAGGTTACAACGCAAAGGCTCAGGATGTTACAACGCAGCCAACCTCCCAGGATGTTGCAGCACAGGACTCAGGATATCACTACACTAGAGCTCAGGATGTCATCACACAGCCCATTACGCAGGTCGTTACAACACAAATGACTAATGGGCACAACCAACTAATCTGCATACATCAACTCCATCAACTAATCAAGATGTAACAACACAGTCAACCAACCCGCTTACAGCAACAAAGCCAGCACTCCACACACACCTCACCAATATTTATAGAAAGACGGCAGCTCTGATCATGCTTTGCTCACACCAGCCTGAAGATGGCAAGTGGGACCTCGTTGAAACGTCACCAAGAGACTCTCAATCTTACACGGGAAAAGACCCGAATACGCCAAGACCTGCATATAACACACACACACACACACACACACACACACACACACACACACACACACACACACTAGCCATACCCTTACTAGGATTGGAACCTGTGCTGTATTGCATCTTAGGCAGATGTGTTAACCATTAAGCCACAGAGTTCCTCTCCTTATATGTGTGTGTGTGTGTGTGTGTGTATGTGTATGTGTATGTGTATATGTATATGTGAAAGCGACTGGCCGGCTTTGGGGAACGGGCCTTCGGGGAGGCCTCCGGGTGCGCCAGAGGAACCGGCCTACACCGGCATGCCGTGGTAGAAGACAAATAACAGCCCCGGCGTGGTGGGACAGAAAAAGGAATGAATTGGATGGGGCAGCAGCTGGAGGCGCTGATGCTGGAGCTGGAGAAGGAGCTGGACCTGCACGTGCGCAAAGAGTATTTTGGTATTTGTATCGAGTGTGGAAAGGGGGTATATGGGGCCAGCCAAGCATGCCAGGCCATGGGGAACCTTTGCTATACCAACTGCTTTACATGCTGCTCTGTGACACATGGCCCCCGCAGAGAGAGAGGACAAGGACGAGGAGGACGGGGAGCCTGCCCCCCACAACTATCGCCAGCTGCCCCAGCCACCTCAGACTTCCTACACTACTGCCAGGCCCCGCAGGGGAGAAGAACGAGGAATTCCCCCCCCCCAAACTACTACCAGCTCCAGCTGCCTCGGACTCGCGCTGAGCGCCTTCCCTGCGGATTTAGGAACTGCATTTTTTAGCTGGTTTGTTGGGTGTATGAGCATATGAATGTGAGAGAGAATGTGCCCACTTTTAATTTAATTATTGTATTATTGTATTTTAATAACTATTGTGGGGTGTGTCTGAAGAGTGTGTTTGATTGGTGAGTATGATAGGATCGGGAGTGCGACCTGGAATCCCCTCCACTAAGTGCAGAAGCAGAAGTGGATGGGGGCCCAGACTCGCCTCCCGTCCTGGAGTGAATGGTACGCGTGGCCTGCTGGGAAGAATGGGGGCCATTGGGGAGGGGAAGGGGTCTATGGGGATGGGGGAATGTTGGAGCATTTTGGTTATGACTGGGAGGGGTAGATATGACGGGAGCTGTAGGGCTAGCCATTACCGGGGAAGAAGGACTCGCTACATTACAGCGATTCCTTGTTCCGGCCCCTCAGGCTCAACTCAAGGACCTTGTGGCAGAGGAGTTCAGCACCCTGGTCTCAGGTTGTTGCTGCTAAATGCCAGGTTGGTTGTGAACAAAGCTCCCCTCGTCCAGGATTTAATATTAGACGAGGAGGCAGACCTGGCATGTATAACCGAAACCTGGCTGGGCCAAGAGGGAGGAGTCCCCCTCTCAGAAATGTGCCCAGATGGGTTCCAGGTGCTCCACCAACCACGACACCAGAAAAGGAGTGGGGGAGTAGCAGTTATCGTCCGAAGGTCGTTAGTTCCTCGCAGGATCCCTGCTCCAGAGATTGTGGTGTGTGAGTCTCTCCTCTTGAAGTTGGACCTAGGGGTTGAATTGGGCTTGCTGTTGACGTACCTACCTCCCAGCTGCGTCACGACAGTCCTTTCTGTGCTGCTAGAGGCAGTAGCTGGGTTGGCGGTGGAGTTCCCCAGACTAATGGTACTGGGGGACTTTAATCTGCCGTCTCTTGGTGAACACTCAGATGGGGCACAGGAGTTCATGGCTTCCATGACAACCATGGACTTGACCCAGGTAGTTCAGGGTCCAACTCATAGAGCAGGACACACGCTTGACCTTGTATTTCTCTCGGGGCAGTGGAGATGTGATCTCGAGTTAAGGGGAATAGAGACCTCGCTCTTGTCATGGTCAGATCACTCCTTGCTGAGGCTTGACTTCAGGACGCTACTCCCCCATTGCAGGGAGGTGGAGCCGATTAAGTGGCTCTGCCCCAGGCGCCTGATGAACCCGGAGGGATTTCAGAGGGAGCTTGGAGAGATACCTGACTCCCTTGTCCGCAATCCGACTGAGTCTTTGGTCGCTGCCTGGAATGTTGCAGTGGCTGAAGCACTGAATCAGATTGCGCCTTTGAGGCTACTCCGCGGCAGTGGATCCAGGAGGGCACCTTGGTTTACCGAGGAACTCTGGGAGATGAAGCGCCAAAAGAGATGCCTAGAGCGACGTTGGAGGGCTAGTAACTCTGAATCTGATTGATCACTATTAAGAGCCTTTATCAGGACTTACCTAGTGGCGATACGGGCAGCAAAATGTACGCATTTTTCCGCTCTTATTGCATCCGCGGAATCTCACCCAGCTGCCCTGTTTAGGGTGACCCGCTCCCTCCTGAAAGATGAGGAGGCGGGGGAACCCCTGCAGGGAAGAGCTGAGGGGTTCGTTCAGTTTCTGTCGGATAAAATCACTCAGATTCGGACAGACCTGGACTCCGCTTGGGCAGTACCAGCCGAGATGCCAAGGGTTAGTCTTAATCGGATTTTCTGGGATGAGTTTGAATTTGTCACCCCTGAGGAAGTGGACAAGGCCATGGGAGCGCTGAGTGCCTTCGCCTGTTTATTGGACCCGTGCCCCTCCTGGCTGGTTTCAACCAGCAGAGAGGTGATACGAGGCTGGCTCCAGACAATTACTAACGCATCTTTGCAGGAGGGGTCTTTCCCACAACCATTAAAGGAAGCAGTAGTAAGACCCCTCCTCAAGAAGCCTTCCCTGGACCCAGCTATCTTGAAAAACTATCATCCTGTCTCCAACCTTCCTTTTTTGGGGAAGGTTGTTGAGAAGGTGGTGGTGCTTCAACTCCGACGGACCTTGAATGAAACGGATTATCTAGACTCCTTTCAGTCCGGTTTCAGGCCTGGGTACAGCACGGAAACCGCTTTGGTCACCCTGACTGATGATCTCTGGCGGGCCAGGCATAGAGGACATTCCTCTATCCTGGTGCTTCTTGACCTCTCAGCGGCCTTCGATACCATCGAACATGGTATCCTTCTGCGATGCCTAGGGGAGGTGGGAGAGGCACCGTTTTACGGTGGTTCTCCTCTTACCTTTCTGACAGTTCGCAGTTGGTGTTGGTCGGGGGGCAAAGGTCGACCCTAGGCCCTTCAAATGTGGTGTGCCACAGGGTTCGGTCTTGTCCCCCCTCCTATTTAACATCTACATGAAGCCGCTGGGTGAGATCATGCGACAGCACGGGGTAAAGTACCACCAATACGCAGATGATACTCAACTGTATCTTTCTGCCCCGTGTCAGTGTAGCAGCGGACGTGATGTGCCAATGCCTGGAGGCTGTTAGGATCTGGATGGGGGTGAACAAACTTGTGCTCAATCCCGATAAGACTGAGTGGCTTTGGATGCTGCCCCCAAAGGACAGCTTAGCCTTAGACAGTCCATCCTTAACCCTGGGGGGTGAAAATTTACGCCCCTCAGAGAGAGTCCGCAATTTGGGGGTCCTCCTGGATTCGCAGCTGAAACTGGAACATCATCTATCGGCTGTGACCATGGGGGCCTTTGCCCAGATTCGTCTGGTGCACCAATTGCGGCCCTATTTGGATCGGGAGGCACTTCAAACGCTTATTCATGCCCTTGTCACCTCAAGGCTGGATTATTGCAATGCGCTCTACATGGGGCTACCCTTGAAAAGCATTTGGAGACTGCAGTTAGTCCAGAATGCGGCTGCATGAGCAATATTGGGTGCACCGAGGTACACCCATGTTATACCTGTCCTCCGTGAGCTGCACTGGCTACCAATTGGTCTCCGGACGCAATTCAAGGTGTTGGTTATTACCTTTAAAGCCCTACATGGCTTAGGGCCAGCGAAACTTCGAGACCGCCTACTGCCACATACCTCCCAGCGGCCAGTAAGATCCCACAGATTGGGCCTCCTTCAGATGCCGTCAGCCAGACAGTGTCGACTGGCGGGCCTCTGGAGGAAAGCCTTCTCTGTGGCTGCTCCGACTCTTTGGAATCAGCTACCCCCAGAGATCCGGACCATACCCACTCTCATGGCCTTCAGGAAAGCTGTAAAAACCTGGCTGTTCCGGCAGGCCTGGGGCTGTTGACCTCATTGTTGAGGTCCAGCCCCAATTAGAATGAATGTATGTGGTGTTGCGATTTTAAACTGTCTTTTTTTTCTCTTTTTTTCTCTCTTTTTTGTAAGCTGCCCGGAGTCCTTCGGGATTGGGCAGCATATAAATTTTGATAATAAAATAAATAATATATACACACACACTAATATTTTAAAAAGTAGGCAACTTATATGAAGTATTAATCTGCAATTAAAAACACAATCAGTTTTCTTTAATTTCTTTATTGATAGAGAATTGATATAGAATCGATATTTATTGATATAGAATTCTTTATTGGCCAAGTGCGATTGGGGACACACAAGGAATTTGTCTTTGGTACATATGCTCGTTCCATTTTGTATTGCAGTATTCAAGCAACATAAAACAAAGCCCTTGCTCCTAACACCAGTATTACTGCTGGAATTCAGTATAAAATAGACACAGATTTCTAAAAAGAACTGTTCCTTTGTATTATTACGGATTCTGAACGTAAAAGCGAAAAGAGACTGCGCTAGCTCTTTTCATCCGCCAGGGGTAGCTGAGAGGGAACGACATCAGCACTGCGGCAAAATGGACAGCTCCATTAGCATTTCTTCTAGTCTGTTAAAATCAACCGGGAATGCGTGCAGCAAGAGTAGGGAGTGAAAGCAGCGCCACAAACATGAAATTGTTCGGTCTTCCACCCATTCTTTTTACTAACTCTGCAACCAGCTGTCTTTTATTCTCCAGCTGTCGCTTTCCGTTTCTGCCTTCTTGGCTTTTATTTAATGGAATACTAAATGCCAATTAGGTGGCTCTCGTTTATTCTGATGAGAGCCCCAAGAACCTCTCGGCCTCCGACCTGGCCTAACACTACTTAATCTTTACACTTATCTGCCCCTGTGTCCTGAAGGCACACACGTCAACCACCACCTTAAGTTAACAATCCAACGATGACTACATTCTTTTAAGTGTCTCCTGTCAGCTGTCCCGTCCCACCCCAAATCACTTTCTCCCTTCCAAAGCTGGCCAAACTTTAGCATCCCTAGAGTTTGCAGTCAAAGCAAACGTGTTTAAGATCGAGATTGTCATTGACGCCTAACATCCTGGCGCCACCCCATTATCGTCCCCGCCCTTTTCCCCAAAACCAATCTCCTTCCCTTGGCCGCGCCCTAGAAATGTACGTCCTCCGCCTTTCTGCAGCGGAACCGGCGATCCGCCTCTCCATATAAGACCGGGACGTCGCGTGCAGCCCTCCACAAGTTCCAGGATGAATTTCTCTTCGGATTCCCACTATTTGGCCTCTTCTTACAGGAAGATATTCGGGGAGCCGCCCCGCTACTCCTCCCGTCTTGGCAGTTCGGCCGCAGCCAGCAGTTACCGGTCTCAGTCGGTATCCCGCTGTAGCAACCGCGCCGTCTCGTACCGCTTGGCGCAGGCAGACACCTTGGATCTCAGTCAGGCAGCGGCGGTGAATGACGAATTTCGGCTGACCCGCACCAATGAGAAGGAGCAGCTGCAGGGACTCAACGACCGCTTCGCCGGCTACATCGAGAAAGTGAGGCAGCTGGAGCAGCACAATCGCCTCCTGGAGACCGAGCTGAGTGCACTGCGGCAGCGTCACGCCGAGCCCAGCGGCCTGGCCGAGCTCTTCCAGAGCGAGCTCCGCGAACTGAGGGCCCAACTGGACGAGACGGAGGCTGCCCGGGCGCAGGGGGCGCTCGAAAGGGAGCGGCTGGCCGAGGAAGTGCAGCTCTTACGGGCGCACTGCGAGGAGGAGGCGCGAGCCAAGGCGGAGGCCGAGCAGGCGTTGCGCGCGCAGCAGCGGGAGGTGGATGGCGCCACCTTGGCGCGCATGGCTCTGGAGAAGAAGGTGGAAGCGCTGCTCGACGAGCTGGCCTTCCTGCGCAAGGTCCACGCCGAGGAGGTGGCCGAGCTCAGCGTCTCCTTGCAGCCAACCCAATTGACTGCCGTCGAGCCGGACGCCAAGGCCGATCTGACTGCGGCGCTGAAGGAGCTACGCTCGCAATACGAATCCTTGTCCGCCAAGAACCTGCAGGCAGCCGACGAGTGGTACCGCGCTAAGTTCGCCAACCTCAGCGAGCAGGCGGCGCGCAACAACGAGGCCATCCGAGCCAGCCGCGAGGAGATCGGCGAGTACCGCCGCCAGCTGCAAGCCCGCACTTTGGAGGTGGAGAGCCTGCGCGGAGCCAACGAATCCCTGGAGCGGCAGCTAAATGAGATGGAGGAGCGGTATAACGCCGAGGCACTCGGCTTGCAGGTGAGGACCGCCCGCGTGAGCACACTTCTTGCCTCGCAAAGTACCGCATGGTGATATCGTGCTGCCCCTAACGCAGATTTGGGCCAGCTACGTTTTTCAAGCCTCTTCACATGTGCGATTACCGCATTTTTGTCTTCTAAATAACCTCGGCAAGTTAAAAATCCAATACGTTAAAACATTCAGCAGAACGGTTGTTAAATTTACAGCAAACAGCTGTAGGGTCGCTTTTACCTTTCCTAATGCCTGTCAGATGCTTTGAGTTATGCAGGGGTCCCCAAACATGACAACTTTAACACTTGTGGAATTCAACTCCCAGAATTCTCCAGCCAGAGCTGGCTGGAGAATTCTGGGAGTTGAAGTCCACAAGTCTTAAAGTTGCCAAGTTTGGGGACCTCCGTGTTATGCTTTCCCTTATCCATTATCATTGGCCGTTCTAGCTGGCTTAATGATTGTTGTAAGCAATCAGTGTTCAGTGACAAAAATCACAGGAAGGGTTGCACCGGGATGTCTGCTGTGAGCATCTCTTGCCTTTGAATAATGCTTTATAGGCACCACTGACTCTTTCTTTACGTTCACGCTGCTCTCCGGGTGCTGAATGTAGTCAATTGGTTTACTGCACCTCTAGAATTGTGCTTGTGTACCAACAGGAATGAAACGTTTTACTTTGTAGGGATCCTGCTCAAAATTCGTTCAAACCAGCCATTCATTTTCCAGAATGTTCAATAGACATAACTATGCATTACTTAACTAATCCTAGGCTAATTATTCACAGTTAATAATTTGTGCTTAGATTTTTACTATATATAAATTAAACATGCTACACAGTTAATTACTGTGAAACTAATAAAACTCTAACCCTAATAAAATTATAAAGATGGTAAGCTGTAAAATCAGAAAAGGTAGCTAAAATAGGGATAACAAAAAGACACAATTGAAATAAAATGTGTAATTACATTCAGAAGTACTCATTTATCACAGAAAGTATTTGTCTCAGCTGGACATCTCTGAAAGAATATTGCAAACTCAAGTCCATTGCTGCTGTACGTTTACTATACTTTCAATACTGCCGAAATATGTTTAATACAATTATTGTTTTACGTGGAATGGGTTTCCAGATGAAAAATAGCCTTATGAAATGAAAGTGATGATGCTTTTCAGATGTATTGTAGCAGATACATTATAATTTGAATTCATTTAATTCATATCAGAAAATATGGACTTTACGTTTTTTGAAATATAGATACTATAATTGATAGTTTTTGAATTAGCATTGTTTACAAAAAGCACTTAGGAGCCATGCCAATATAGAACTGATGGACAATTGCATTGAAAATTAAGTAGCTGCATATCCACCCATTTTTAAAAAACATGTTAGGAGAGTAGATGATTTCTTCAGAGTAATTTGAACTACAGTTACTTTCTAAATTGTTTCCTTCTGGATATCAGAATGCATTTATTCAGTTTATTATAACTTATTACATAAATATATTAGTCATGAAGGCAATACAGGTAGTCCTTGACTTACAATAATTCATTTAGTGACTGTTCAAAGTTATAATGGCACTGAAAAAGTGACTTATGGCCGTTTTTCAGTGTTACAATCTTTGCAGCATCCCTATAGTCATGTGATCAAAATGCAGATGCTTGATAACTGGCTCATATATATGACACTAGCAGTGTCCCATGGTCACATGTTCCCCTTTTGTGACCTTCTGATCAGCAAAGTCAATGGGGTAACCATATTCACTTAACAACTGGGTTACTAATTTAAGAACTACAGTGATTCACTTAACAACTGTGGTGAGAAAGGTTGTAAAATGGGGCAAAACTCACTTAACAAATGTCTCATTTAACATAAATTTTGGGCTCAGTTGTTGTAAGTCGAGGACTACCTGTATAGCAATAAATCACAGAAGTCAATCTGTCGTCTAAACTATTCAAGAAATGTAAAATGTAGAATAGGAATAAAAAAATTACCTTTAGCACAGAAGGAAAAGCAATACTCTATTACTAAAATCTATAATAGGAGCAGTGGATTTTCATATGTTCATAAACAATCTGAATACAGAAGTAAGCTGAAAAGTGGTCAGCCTTATTGATGTGGATTATGAAATAACAATAAAAAACCTACATAAAGCATTCCAGAAGAATATTTCAAAATGGGGCATTAGAAATTAAATTGGCAAATGCATTGGAATATATAATTTCACAAAACTGGCAAAACTGAACAAATGGATTTGTGATAATTAACTCAATGAGAACAATGTGCCTTTGCTATAAAAAAGAAAAATTATAAACTATCAATTAGAGAACAAAAATAAATCTGCAATATTGTACTGCTCTTATACTATTTTGCATTGTGATTATACTTACAATATGGTGCATATTGTTTACTTCACCATACCTCAAAAGGACATAACTATAAAGAATGTGAAAAAAGGGAAAACCAAAATTATCAAGCAGATGGAACAACCTTTTGCCTTAAACAATGTTTAAAATAATTGTTCCTATGTAGTTTAGGGATCAAATATACATTATAGTTTATGCATACTACTGAGTGCTAATGTAAAATGCATTTCTTGAGTGCTTTTTCCTTTACTGTTCATAGTTGATCCTAAAAATGTCCATCACTAACAAGATTGATCCAAACTGTCCATTACTTTGATAGCTTCATTATCAATCCCAAGGCTGCTTTTTGTACATGATGTCATTAGTTTGGTATTTTTATATTTAATTTGGCTCCTTTTTTTCACCATGCCCACAATTTCACTTGCAGATCCTTGCATTTTAGCTAGCAGAGTTATGTGATCAACAGAGCACAGATTATTGCTGTTTCTTGCTCTCATTTTCCACTCTTATTTTTCATTTAATCCAGTTTCTTTTAAAGCACATTAAGCGTATACTGTACTTTGAGTCACAGAGAGTATATAAACTTGTCACACTCCTTTGCCAACCTGGAGTCAATCTGTTTCATCATATTCCACCTGTACTACAGCTTCCAAACCTAAGAGAGATGGGAGGGAGGAGAGGGGCATTCTCCAATGTCATTCAGTGTTTTTTATAGCAAGTCTATCCAGTGAGATTTCAGGGTTAGATCATTGTTAATAGAATGGCCTTAAAACACCCATGAAAAGATTTTGTAAGATCAAGTATTAATTATAAATATATGGTATCTTACTTACATATGGGATATAAACATGCAAATTTATATATTTTTATAGTGGTGAATTAAACATGCTGCATGACATTTTGAAATACATTCATGTACAATATTTCTGACTCGAATGATAGTGCATTATGTTTCCTTTCTTGGTTTCAAGCCTGAATATATATTTTGTTTTTATTTGATATATAAGCATATGTGCAGAGAGATTATCCTGAAAACTGCCAATAATCTTTTGCCCATTCTCTGTATATGTGTGATTGTGTACACCATCAAATAAGGTTAATATACATCCACAGTCTCAATTTCCATCAGTTCGGGGCTTGCAGAATAGAGGTTTTCGCTTTTGCCTAATTTATATAAATCTGTAACTTGCCTGCTTATTTTTTCTCAATAAAATGTAATTTAAAAGCATTAAACTAAAATTGGAATAATTGAATCAAATAAAAATAATCACATCAGAAATCATATTAAATTAATATTATTTCATAGTTTTATATCAGTAGAACACAACTTAGAAACATCATGAATTCATCAAATATATTACTCTTGCTTTACTATTTATTCTAGTCCTTAAAAACATTACTAAATGAAACAAATACAGACAATACATGATCATTGCCTATTGAGCTGCCATAATTATTTTTATTTAATCTTATTCTAATATAGCAATTGGAGAGAATGTTCCTATTAGACCAATCAATATAGCAAGAAATTAGGAGTTCTGGGAGTTTTATTCAAAAACTGAAAACTGGTTTAATTGGTTTAAAAAAATAATAAAATGGCATTTCTATCCTAGTAGATTTATAGGAATATCTATTTTATACCTATTTTATTTGCTCAGTATTGAAGGCTATATTTCTATAATTTTACGGTGTTTGAAACAAAAAAGATTCTAATTAATTGTATTGCTGTGATTTAATTCATTTTCCAATAATTATGTGTTTTCTGCAACAAATTAGCAAAACTTCAGTTTTTTTCTTGCTTCTGATAAAAAGGAATTAAACTAGCAGTCTTTGGCCTTGAAATGTTAAATGTTAATGTTGAACCCTCTGAATTTACAGGATACAATTAGCCAATTAGAAAGTGATTTGAGAGACACAAAGAGTGAAATGGCTCGGCATCTGAGAGAATACCAAGATTTACTGAATGTCAAAATGGCCTTGGATATAGAGATAGCAGCATACAGGTAACCAGGATTTGATTCTCAGTATCTACTTAGAATTGTAATGCTTACTATTTTGAAAATGCCCAAAATTGGTGATCAAATTGGTTCCACCAAAAAACTGCGGTGGACTAAAGCGCGCTCGACGAAACCGCGTACCTGACGTCATCACAGCGCGACGAAAAAAGCATGCTGTGAGCGGTAAAGCTAAAATTAACGCATAAACCTAAACCTAACCCCCCCAAACCTAACCCTAAACCTAACCCTTAACCTAACGCTAACCCTTAACCTAACCCTAACGCTTAACGTAACCCTAAACCTAACCCTAAACCTTAACCTAACCCTAACCCTTACCTTTACGTGAATCGGCTTGCTTTAAAAGCGCTTTTTAAAGTGCCCTTTTTTCTCCACGGTCGTTGTTGTTGCGCTGCTGATGACGTCAGCGACGCGCTTTAATAGGGCGCGCTTTAGTGGACCACGGTTTTGTCGTGCCACGATCAAATTTATGTTGCCCTAATAGCTTGATCCTATTTCCTTGGATGCTTTGCCATAATTTTGCATTTACAGTCAGGGAATATGATTATTTTGTTAAGGGTAATTTGTTCTTATTGCATAAAACAGGCACTGTTTACTGTGTCTCTGTGTATGTAAGTGTGTCTGAAAATCCTCAATTTCCATTATTAATACAAATCTTTTTTGTTGTATTTGCAGGAAGCTGTTGGAGGGTGAGGAGACACGTTTTAGTACTTCAAGCATGAACATCTCATCTCTGAATCCCATTTCCAATCCTACTTACTCTTTCCAACCCAGGCTCTTTAGTTCATCTGTAGCCAGCAGCTCTAAAATGTCCTCTTTCTATTTTAAGAAAGATGAGAAAGAGGAAGCTAAATTAGCCTCAAAAATTTCATCAAGCCAGGTAGGAGACCCCTTTGCTGAAATGATAGAGGAAACCATAACATCCACTAAAAAAACTGAAAGAACAAACTTGGAAGAAGGAAGCACTGACAATCAAAAAATGTAATCAATGACCTTAAATATACACACAAGGGGTAAGAATATAGCTTAAGTCTTTAAATTGCCTATACCTGAATTAAGGTACTTACCCAGCTCACATCAATTTAATTTTCTAATGTTTCATAGATTATTTCAACAGGAGCATTATGTTCAATACTATCAGAAACACAGAGGCTCAAATATTAATTTAGAAATACTCCAGTAAATCTTATTCGCCAATTGTATTGCTGTAAGGCAGACGTCTCCCAATTGCTGAATTAAAACACGTGCTAACACACACGCACACACATATATTCTTACTAACTTATGTTTCTGATTGATTTCTGCTGAGCACAACTTTCCAGTTGGGCAAAATCTAGCAACTGATTCCCATCAGTGAAATTAAGATTAATCCTTATTGTCTGCCTTGTGAAATAAAGAAACTAACAGATTAATTCAATTATTTAATTTCCAGATAATGAACTTTACTCCATTTTAGTCATTCTGGACCACAGAGGTGTAAAAAATTCAAATATTTATTTCACTTTGTGGTCTATGCACGTTACAAGGAAATACAAAATTATCTAGGAATGTTAGGTAGAAAATGCGAACAAGGTTTAGGAAGAGGAACATCCCAATCATAAACTTGCTGTATCACTGCATAAAGAAATCCTATTAGCACATTGTCAAGAGACACATAATACATTTTTTATCTCTAAGGTTACTCACAACTATTTTCAGTATGCCCATCTTAAAAAAATCTACATGCTATAGTCAAATAATTAGGAATCTTAGGATCCTGGTTAAGTGTTAGTTGAATGCATGTTTTTGACCATCTCTGTGATTGTCTTAACAATTCACTGCAATGTCCATTTTACCTTGTGCCATATTAGTAGCCAGCAATTTTAAAAGTTGTTGTTGCTTAGATTCAATAGTGCCAGCTATTAAAAAATGAAAAGAAACACACGTTTTAGAAGTTAGCTTTATATAAAACAAAGCTAAAGGAATGTATTCCTATATTGTCTAGAAGCACAGTACAAATGCTGATTCAAAAGTAGCAATTGTTGCTGTTTCTATAAGGCACAATCTACAACCTAAAACAGGGATGTATGTGTTAGTTAATCATTAGAAAAAAATGTAGATTTATGCCAACTGCTTATTTCTGTATTATGGAAAACAATATGGCTTCTATATAAGTTATTGAGATATGGTTTCTTAAATAAGAGAGGGACTTTTCCTAAATGTATTTTCTTACACACATTCACTATTGCACAAATAAAATGCACTAGTGAATTTTGGTGGTTCTTCCAATTTTGCTCTGACTGGTTAAGGTGCATGTAATTGTTCAGCCTTGCCAATCATAACTGAAAACCATATACATGCACAACACACACAAAAACATTTTTTTTAAATAAACAAATGGTGCTGAAATCAGATAAATAAAAATTCTTATATTTCCAAGAAGTAGCAGATTCAGTTCATGTTTCTGCAGCAAATGACACGAGAATCAACTTGGTTGGAAGAGACCAACATAAAATTATCTAAACAAATTTGATAATTCTGATAAATCGGATTTCTATCTCCTATCAGAATTTAACTTCACTATGTATCTCTATCTGAACATGTGCCAAGTTTTATATAGAATACACTATTAGATTTTATTTGAATGCCTTAAAATTGCCAGCAACTAAATTGCTTTCTGCAGAAATTCAAGACTGTATTATTTGATGTCTTTGCACTGATTCATCCTGTCACAAAGTTTCATAATACAAATCCTTGTCCTATCTTGTGTCCCTCGAACTAATACACTTTTCTTCTCTAAGGCACAAATTAATAATAAAAAATGTACCACTTTAGGCAGCCTGTTTGTCATTTGTGATATTGTGAATCTAAACTTTGGTATTAAGAATATTAAAGCCAATAAATATCTAAGTTTATTTGTATGGAAAGGACCAATGACTAAAAGTGAAAGAATGAAACCATAAAATGCTTTCAGTTATAACCATGTGTAAGATTTCCATATTCCACACTGCTTTCATAATGACCCTGTAAGATGAATTTATATATTTATATATGCATGTATTTAATCTTACAACTGGAAGACGAATGCCACAGAATGGCGGTGGGGGCAGAATGGCCATCATTATTTTGATCTTGGAAGAAACTTCTGAAAAATGTTTAAGAATATGCGAAGCATGGATATAAAAGGATTCTAAGTAATTCTTGTGATAATATGTTGGAAATGTCTCAATCTTATGGATTGAATACTAGTAAGACAAAGGAGATGGTGCTAGATTTCTGGAAGCAGAGAGAGGAACCTGTCCCACTGTATATCAAGGGGGGCTGTGTGGAGAAGGTTTCCTCTTTAAATTCTTGGGAGTGCTTATTAGTCAAGATCTCACCTGGAAAAACAACACGTCTCTGGTGATTGGAAAGGCCCAACAGAGACTTTATTTCCTTAAGAGTCCTGCAAAAAAATCAAGTGGAACAATGGCTGATGACCTCTTTCTATTGGTCCACCATAGAAAGTGTCCTCACATATTGTATGACAGTATGGTATGCTGGTTTAACAGCTGCGGACAGGAAGGCACTACAGAGAGTGATCAATTTGGCACAAGAAACCATTGGTTGCCCTCTGACACTACTGGATGACATCGCCAGATCTCGCTGCTTTAGCAGAGTAAGGAAGATACTCAAGAGATGATTGGTCAATGTCTCTTTGCACTTCTACCATCAGACAGAAGGCATCAAAGTATAGCCAGCTGAACAAACAGGTTTAAAGATAGTTTCTATCTTTGGGCTGTGAGACTTTTAAATACAACCACAATCACTCCATGCACACTCTAGTTTTTTTCTTTTTCTTTCTGTTTTCATTTCTGTTATAATTTTGCACCAGTGAAGCTAAAACCAATTTTGTTGTATTTAAGTACAATGACAATAAAGATTATACTTATTAGAGGGAAAAATGAATGTGAAATGTATTGGTATCAACATGATCCCCTACATGTGTTACAATTGTGATAATAGCACATAAAATATATATCAACATCATAATGTGCTTCAACATTGTGATAAAATTCCAAATGTTGAATAACCAAGATGTAATAAAATATTTTATATTTACCTGATAAGGCAAAATTTGGAATGATAACTTGGGGAGGTATTTTTTCATGCAGAATAATATATAGATGAAGGGGAAAAACAAAAGAGAACACTACAAATAAGCTCATCTAACACTGCACATATGATTTACAGATATAATGAACTTCTATATCCTTTGCAATCGAGTTAATGAATTTGGGGGGAAATTCATATTCCACCGTGGAGCTTCATTTTTTAATGAAATAAGTAGGGCATTTCCAATATTTGAATAGTTTATTCAAATATCAGTTTGGAATGCAGACTCCTCTTCAAGAGAGAAATAATAGAGCCTTCCAAAATACTGTGTGATGTGCAATATATGCAATATACGGTACATATAAATTCTGAAAACTGCACCAGCAGACAGACTTGATCGCTCTTGTTTTTATGCATCCCATCCCAATAATCAATGTATAATGTGAAAAACGTTTTGGTTTAGACTGATTACTGAAAGTGCTCCAAGTATAAAGAAAGAAAAAGTCCTGAAGGATGAAAGGTGTCTCAATAAAGCCCAAATGCAGATTTTGGAACGATTGCTTTCTTGCAATACTCTGCAACATACTCTCTCTGATTCTGAAGATACAGAAAAGGCTAACAGAAACCCATCTATACGAGTGGTGTACCTCTTAGACAGTGAATTCTTAAAGTTTACCATATGCAATATAAAGGCAAGCCTCTTGTTTCTTGGAGCTATTCTTAATTGGGTATAGCTAAGTGCATGGTCATGAGGACCCGGATTGTTGTTGGGGGCAATATGCTGACTCTGTAAACTGCTTAGAGAGGGCTGAAAGCCCTATGAAGCAGTATATGTCTAATTGCTATTGCTATTGCTAACTCTAGCTTTACAAGAAAAAAAAGTGCTCAATTGTTTTCTCCATACCACTTCCCTCTGAAATGCCTCACTTGTTTTCTTTAAATGAAATACCCATGCAATGCATTAGTTTTTCTGTTCATTTTTTCTTGATTTTTATAATTAACATGTTCTGTACAAATTTCAGATCTATAAATAATACATGCAGAAACTCAAACTGAATTTGATAATGACCAGAACTTGACCACTATACTGCTCAACCAAAGCTTGAACATTTGTGGGTACATTATGTATCCGTAAGAAATATGTTGATTATTAAGGGGGGGGGGAAGCACTCCATACTTCTCTCCATGAACTTAATGCTTCATTTGTGACAATCCTCTCATGAGTCCATAACAATCTTTGCAACAAAGTAAAAATAAGGTCTGGTAGCAGATTGAAAACTTAAATTAGCTTCCTGACTGTGCCTACTTAGATATTCAAATATATGTAATGCAGCATCCCTAGTTGGCACTCCAGAAATATTTCTACTTGGCAATACAGATTTCTCACTACAAAAGTTATGCTATGTTTTCTGTCAGAAAAGCCTATTATTCTGCATTAATTCCAATTTCAATAGTCTGCTTATAACAAATTTTGCAATATTGATATTTTTACAAACTGAGGTAACCATTAACTAATTTATTTACTTGATCAACTTAAAAAAAGTAACGAACACTGTAATATTTCACTCTTTAAGAATTTGGGTTGTTGTATGGGGGAAGCAAAGATTTAATATTTGTATTTCACCCATTTGTTCCAGAAAGCTTATGTTGTTGCAACTAAAATTAGTTTATAATTTTTTTAAAAAAGTCAGAGGCAATACAATCCCATGCCAAACCCAGTCAAAATAATTGTTAACAATTTCTCACTGCTTTTCAATAATCTTGCCATATCTTTCTTGTGCTGAGTGCTTCTATGCCTTTTTTTCTGATATCTGATGTATTTCATTTTTTTCATTTTAATCTATTAGCTGTAAACTAATCAAATTAATATTTTTAATAAGACCATTATTCTGGTTGTTATTGCTACTATTCATCCAGCTCCCTATTTATCATTTAAGTGCACATTTACTACCTGAGGAACAAGTTTACTGTTGTAAATATTTGGAAAGCATATAGTCCATTTATTTTCCCACTGACCTTGGAGGTACAAACAACAGTGGAACACCTGTTCCAATGCAGCCCAATTCATTGTCTCATCTACCTTTACATTTACATTGCTATTCAACCAGTGATGATCTATACACAACATAGATTTATTTCTTTTCCTGTTCTAATATTTGGTATATTATGTATTTCAATATTTTTCATATAAGGCATGAGATAGAAATGCTTGCAATTTGTAAAGGGTGATTAGCCCAATTTATCTATAGGGAAAAATCTGAAAGTCGTTTTATTTCTAAACTAACGACTAAAATAAAATTCAAATGCCCCTATGAATAATGCATGTATTTCCCAATAAGACATTGTGGTTCAAGAGATCAACCCTGAGAACAGTACTGCAAATATACTTAAAGACTTTTGGATAAATTGTAGTTTCAAGTACAACACTGCTCATGGATTAGTCATGAATGCCGCAAGACCTACATATTTAGAATGAATTCTCTTACGTTGATATGCTGCTTCTTCCCTGAGCTCGGCGCTGATGATACAAGAGCACTGAAGTATTTACAGCTTACTTACTGGTACAGTTGTTTGTTTTTCTCAAATGCTTTAAATCACTTCCTTAATTATTATGCAGCGCAAACACAGTGCATTTCTTTAAATTCATTTAAATAAAATGGCCCTCTTTTTTGCTGCAGTTCTCTCATGTTCTCTCAAATATCTTCTGAAAATTTAAGAGACTTTTGAAAATGTGGAATCTCCACTAAGAATCAGTCCATAGTGAAGTATAAGTAACCCATCCTGGAAAGAAAAAGAGAAATTGTATGAATCAAAAATCCAATGAAATCAGCAAACTAAAAAAAGCAATAACTTGTACGGACAAGTTTTCTTATTGTGCATTAAGTACAAGAGACAGTTTTATATAGTCATTAAGGTACCAGGCTAGAAACCAGGCAACTATGAATTTTAGTCCTAACTTAGCCCCAAAGTCAGTTGAGTAACCTTAGGCTAATCTCTCTCTCAGCCTTGGGAAGGAGACAATGGCAAACCATTCCCCACAATCTTGCCAAGAAAACTGCAAGGACTGTTCTAAGCAGTTGCCAGAAATCAACACTGATTTGGAGGCGCACGCACGCACGCACGCATGCACGCACGCACGCACACACACACACACACATTAGGTATTGGTGCTGAAACAAAACACCTTTGGGTTAATAATTTTATAGAGAAACAGCAAAAGACACGCAACTGAATCTAAATACCACATTTCTCCCCAAGCAGAATGACAAAATATCTTTAAAGACATATTATATTGTTTCAGTTATCTATTTGTGCCTTAAATCTAACTCCCCATTAAAAAGAAAAGAAGAGGTTTAGGTTTAGGTTTATTCGATTTATATGCCGCCCTTCTCCCAAGGATTCAGGGCGGTGTACAACATTAAAAGAAACATATAATACAAAACTTAAGAAGAAATTAAACAGGATATCCCAAACCCAATTAAAATTGACAATGACACATTTTTTTAAAAGAATTCAAATTAAAATTAACAGTAATCAATAATTTGATTTGTTTTGTTCAGGCCAGGCTGGCTTGCAGGAAAAGCCAACTTTTTAGGGCGCGTCGGAAGGACCGGAGATCAGGGATTATATGAAGCTCTGGGGACAGCTCATTCCAGAGGGAAGGTGCTCCCACAGAGAAGGCTCTCCCCCTGGGGGTCACTAGCCGACACTGTCTGGCCAACGGCACCCTGAGGAGGCCAACTCTGTGGGATCGCACTGGACGATGGGAGGTTACCCGTGGCAGTAGGTGGTCTTGCAGGTACCCTGGGCCTAAGCCATGGAGCGCTTTAAAGGTCATAATTAGTACCTTGAATCGCACCTGGAAGACAACCGGCAACCAATGCAGGCCGCACTGGTTGAAGAGCTATTACCAAAGAAGAGCTATTACCAACTTTGGATTTCATCTTTTTACTTAACTTTCTATCTTCCTAGCCTTGTTGTAGATTCTTCAAGGAGTTTGAAAGTAAATTTGAAGACAATTAAGTTCATTGTGGCTCTCAATCTTTCCCTTGGCTAAGCATTTTAAGCATTAACACCAGATATGTCATGCTAACCATGTACGTATATGGATCCTTTATGAAAAAAGTACTTCATTATGAATAAGCTTCCGTTTTTACTTTCTAGAACAAATTTATAGAGAACACACTTACAGAAAACAATTCCCTGAAAAAATAACATAGACACTTATTTAGTTTGAGCATTGCCCTGGAAGTTTATTTAGATTTGTTTCACATCAGGCCAGCGAGTCAAGTAAAGAAATATGCACCATTTGCATGCATATGAATTAGTATCTATTTAAGATTGAAACGTAAGTAAAATATCCGGATATCACTATGACAAATATATATGCTATTTCAAAACAACTATTAAGACATGAAGTTAAAAAAGATATTTTTAGGATTGGAGAAACTGAATTGTCATTGATGGAGATAATTTCTGTGAAAAAAGTAGATCACATTTTTAGAATGATGGTTTTGTTTCAGAAAATCCAGAGTTTTGACAGACAATGCACTATTTAAATCAGGGGTGTGAAACTCGATTTCACTGAGGGCCGCATCAGGGTTGTGGTTGACCTCTGGGGCCAAGGTAGGCGTGGCCAGTTTCCCTGCCTCCCTCCTCATTCCCATCTCCTTCCCTTCTTCCTTCCTTCCATTTTGGCTATAATATACAGATAGAACAAAGGGAAAATATATGACTGAAAAGATTGAAATTTACATTGTTATAATCTTAAAGAGAATTTTTACAAAGGAATGTACCACTGGAATATATCAGCAGAAAAATTGTCTAGAATGTATAAAGGCACTTCAAATATATGTTCAAAATGTGAACAAACAGATGTTTTATCATGCTTGATGCATGCATTAAAAAGCTAGAAAATAGATTCAGTGGATTTTAAAGATGAATATAAAATTTAAAACTAAAGTACACTTTACTTTAGCACTTTGTTTTTGTATATGATATGATGTTTTTGTATATGATCGGAGGAATGTGTTTGTATAGCCTGGAGACCAGAAAAGAAAGGGGGACATGATTGAAACTTTTAAATATATTAAGGGTGTGAATATGGTTCTAGAAGGCAGAATTTTCAACATTAAGCAAAAATAAAGAACATAGGGGCATAACTTTAAACTGCCAGGAAGTTCAAAAGTAATGTTAGAAAGTATTACTTTACAGAAAGAATAGTAGAAGCTAGCTTTTAGCTGAGGTAATGGGTTAATCATCAGTAACTGAATTTAAACATGCTTTGAATAAACACCTATCTATCATCACTAAAAATAAAAAAATAAATGAAAAAGACAAAAACAAACTAACAAAAAACCCAAAGGGAAGACTCAATGGACCAGTAGATCTTTTTCTGGCATCAGCTGTCTAGGTTTCTATAATTGCAGCAAGATTAATCTATGCACAAAGATGGAAAGACTGGGCAATACCTATAACAGAGGAATGGTTAGTGAAGATAATGGAAATTGCCAAATTATCTTCTTTGATGAGAGAAAAGAAATATCTACATTTATCTCTGACAGGAAATCCATTATGGACTTTTTGGGGAAAAGAGAAAAAAATGAACATATGATTTATAGTTTTGATCACTAGGCAGGATAGATTAAAATAAGAGAGAAATGTCACAACTTTAGATAAAAAGGTAAATTTATAATTATTCTTAAAACTGCTGCAAAGAAGATTAGAAATCACTTCCTAGTATCTTATTTTTCTTTTCTATTTTTCTTGTATTTTTTCCTTTCTTGCACTTCTAATTTTCTATTTGATTTTTTTCTTTATTATTAGCTTGTATTAGCTTTATCTTTTAAAAAATGTAAATAAAATTATAAAAGAGAAAAATGTATCCAATCTGTGCATAGTTTCCATAAATTTTATTTAGTCATTGTGCCTACAGTATGTTCTATGGCAGCAGTGGACAATTTTCCCAAGGGGCCACATGAAAAACTGGGTCTATTGTGGAGGGTTGCTACCATCCTGCTCCCAATACTACTGCCACCCTGTCTCCCCCCACCCAACATTATAGGCCAGAAAGAGGCAACCCGTGGGTCAGATGTGTCCTATAAGGCTTAACATGCCCAAGTTGAGTCTACAAGATTGCTTTGCAGATAGTTTAAGCATGACTGTGCATCTTCAGACCCAATCATGACATATTTTTGCCAAAGTCTCCTGAGAAGCTTGTACAGAGGCTCCTAGTAGGGACAACAGTAGTTGCATTTTCTTTGATATTTCTGATACTATGTTTAAGATTTGATACAATAATTGCAAAAGTCTTAACACATAATTGAATGCAAAATAATAAAATTAATTCACTGTGATTTTTACCATCACTGTCTTGTAACTGTTAATTACATATTTTCAGGTTCTCTGTATAATTCAGATTTAGCACTTCTGTATTGTGAAAATATATTAGGAGTAGTTTCACATGTAATTTTATTTACTGAATTCTTTTCAAATCTCTTTTTCAGATTTGATGAAAGCAGCAATTGGATTGTAAACTGTATTTCATATGTTATCGATTATTCTGACTACTTTATCCACAATCATAGATAAAAGGATAGAAGTACTATGTTTTCTTCCCACTAGTAATGCAAACTTACACCTTCTACTTACTCTCATTTCCTATTTCTCATAATAGCATTATGGAAACTGGCATTCTCTGTGCACTTGGGAATGTCTTGTTCATGTCCTGGTCCTTTTTTTGCCTGCTTGTTAAAACTTCATTGGTTTTGAAACCCATCTATTAAAGATATATGCATATAGTTCCTGTAGAAAGCCAGCATGGCATGTTATATGGTGCTCAATCTTTCTACAGATGTTATAAAGAATATATAATGAGTCTGTGTATGTTTCAGTGTACCAAGATTGTAGGATGTAAGGCAAGAACATAGAAAAACGCTGCAAGTTCAGTTTCTCAATTGGGAACACAAAGATTTTGACTTGAATAGCATTTGGGCGTGAAAGAATATCCAGATCCCTGGACTCATTTTTTCAATAAATTTTTAAAGTCTCAAAAACACTTTGGTGAAAGGCAAATAAGAAATAATATCTCCAATAGTTAGTTGTTCTGAATGGATGTATCCAGGTCCCATCAATTAAATATTGTCATCTTGTGGGGCCTAGGAAATGTGTATAGTCCCACATTTGAGAATAGTGTTCTTCCAGAGATAAGGACGTGTCTTCTCTCCTTGGGTTCTGGAAAGACTTAAATCCTGGTTTTGTTCCCAGATCTAATGTTTGTTATTTTAATGGATACTGTCTTGTTTTGTGGGCTTTGTTAGAAGAGTATTTTAGTCTGGGCTACTGTTGATTTAATGTTTCTTGCTATTTGTATGTTCTTTAGTTTTGCACGCTGCCAAGACTTACTAGAGTTGAAGGCCAACAAATTGAAATAAATAAATAGTGCCTTGAGATAGTAACAAAACACCATTCATAATTAGGATTGCTTTTAAACAAAATATTTTTTTAATTAACATATTGGTATTTTACCTGCACTGCACTCTTCCCTAGAGCATTTTGGATTTCCCTTAGAGTCTGATACTGTTCCAGCAAGTGATCACCACATATTATGTCAACCTGAAATGAACAGAAAGAAATTATCAAATAATTTAGTACTTAGTAAAAAAAGTGTTCAAAGTAAAAAAGTATGTCCAATTAACAAGAATGATAACCTGCTAAAACTATTAACAATGAGCTTTATAACTTTCGGAGAAACTACACAATACCTGTTACAAGTAAGTTATTTTTAACTGTACAGTATTTAACTGGCAAATATTGTACTTTCTGTATTTGTCCTTTTTAAACTTTACCCTTGTTTTACATGCGTTGTATGGGCAGAGAAGTATCTTAAAACTCTACTTTCAGGCTAATACTCTTTCAGATGTTGCTAAATTTGTTAAAGATGAGCAGCTGTTCTTTGTTCAAACATAATTTAAATTTAACAATGGATGAGCCCTGCAACCCAGTCCTCTGTGGAATACTATTTCTTTCCACTCAGCTCAACATCTAGCATTAACAAGACCCAGAGGCACTATTTATTCACATGTAACTATTGCATGGCATTGCTTAATTCACCAAGCCGCTAAAAAAGAATAATGTGCAATGATGCAACTGAAACAAAAGCATGATCATTTGTTCATAATCATACCCTTTGCTACCACAAAACTCTTCCTATATCTCCAACTTGTTTATAGATTAGTGGAATTAAAACTTTCTATTGTCAGATCTGAGTTGTAGATGTATTTTCAATTGCTCTGAGATTACAGAAAATTTCTGCTTTAAGTTTTATGACACATTTCCAATGCACACAGGGAGTTAGAAGTAATGGACTATTTGCCCTAATCTTACTTTATATTCCTCTACTATTTTACACTTGATATGTTATATTCCTTCCCACTTTATATTCTTCTATCAGACACTGTATTTTCCTTTGTTCAGAACTGCAGAATAGCAACAGGCAAACTGTTTCTACATTGATTGATTGATTTTACTGATGTTTTCACCATTAAACTCTCAACAAAAATATTTGTAGAATACACTTTAAAAATAGCCAAAACAACTCTAAATTACTTTCTGGGAAATTCTAAAAACAGGTGGTTTATTACAATAAATATTCTCAGAACACTGTGATTTCTCTAAAAATCAGGCTGTTGCTTTCAACCATTCAATAAAACAAAACAAAAATACTGAAAATATAATGGAAAACCAGAATAAGAAAACATCATTTTAATAATATAGGTAGTCCTTGACTTATGACCATTTATTCAGGAACCATTCAAACTAATGAACGAAGGGGCTTAGATACCCAAAGCTAGGGGTATTGCAGAACTGCTGGGGACATGTGATTGTGATGTGGACACTTAGCAACCCATACATACATACATGATTGCCAAGTCCCTGCAATCATGTGATCACCATGATTATATACATTTGTATATATCTGAAACAAACATATTCTGTTTGCCAGTCTAGAAAAGATTATGCTTGGCTGTATCTGACCTGAAATCTTTAAAAGACAGATTATGATAAAATGGAAGATGTAAAATTATCAGTCTTCCCAAGTAAACCATGATTAGATGAGCTAATTCTACTTTATTGTCAGGCTACATTAACAACATTTTGCAAGTCTGAAAATACAAACCACCTGCATAATTTTTAACAGTCTGATATATTAGAGTAGGTCCTTAAACGTTTCCTTCCTTGCCCATTAGGCAGATGCAGCCTCTCTCTTTTATTTGATCATTCCCTGAGCATCTTTCCCTCACATCCCTCAAAGTTATTCTCACCTACCATTAGAAAAATAAAACTGTTAATTTTTTTGCTATTATCAACTTCAAATGTTAAAGATTTTTTCCAGTTGATTTAAATAAATGACTGAAGAATATTACAAACTTACTATGTTAAAAGTGCTATTTCAGGGTTAACTGTTACTTCTTCAGTACTAATTGCTGCAAGAGATTAAGTCAGTGGCTATAACTCCCAAAGGCTAAAGTAAAAAGTTCAAAACCAGGCTCTCAGTTTAATAGGCATTAACTTTTAGTACTTATTTTAACTGCCTGAATTTTTCATTTCTGTTATTTTGGTTTTTCCTACCTACATAATGCTTACAGAGAAAAGTATTACATTAAAATATGTGGGACCTCATTCATCTGTTTGCTGCTATACACATCTTCTTGACAAACAAAAAAAGGTAAAAATATATAAATTATTGCAGTGTACCTGACAGCCAGGATCAAGATCCATCTTTCTTCTGAGGAATTTTTCCACATGTCCAATTGTTGCCTCTCCTGAAACACGTACAAACTTCTTTTCCAGTGGCTACAAGAACAAAGAACAGGTTAATTTATAGTTAATTCATTTACAGTGCAAATAGTCAATAGTTTTTACTGTTCATCCTTCAGACTTTGATAAGACAATCATTTGTGTCTAGGTAAGTGGACTGCATTATAATACATAGCTCAGGTGCTATGTTGTCCTTTTAGCAAACAATTGAAATTGATTTGAGCCTCCAGATATGGAAAGTGGGCTCCAGCTTCCTGAGATATTTTTATTGCCCCAACAAATAATCAAAGCCCTTCACTTAGAGAAAAATGCCAGGAGTAGAAGACATACTATTGCAAAGGATAGAAGCAATAGTATACACAAGTTATTAAGAGAAGCGTACTGTCTAATCCTGTGAAAAAGAAGGGTTGAAAGATGACCAGTGCTAATGAAATTAACTGATCATTAGCCTTAATTTCTGAACACAAGGGGATAAATGATGCAGCCAGAAAAGATAAGAGGATTAAAAACAAATATAAATCTATAAATGAAAATGTGAAGATTCTGGTGATATTTTCATCTATCCTCTCTGTGGGGGTTGAACAATTATAAAGAAAAGCAGTAAACTGGAAGAAAGATTTGGATTTATGGACCATGACATATACCACTAATATAATAAGCTTTTAGGCAGATATATGCTGCATCCTACAAGGGCAGGAAAGAAATGTAGTTGCTAACATGTCAGGAAGGATTTAAACTAAACCAAAAGAGAAGAGACCCAGGTAGAGATTCATCTACAAAAGTGTTAGGCTTTAAGCATCATTACAGAAGTAGAATGCAGTAAATATTGTCTGGAAATCACTACATGATAGTACAGAGGAAACGACCGTTGACTTACCTGAATGGTCCTTCTATGTGTGCTGCGAGGGGAATCCAAGCATGGGTTAACTTTGTCCATTAGCCTAGAGACTGAGTTATGTAAATGTTGACCACGCCTCCTCTGACTGGATGGGTCAGTTTTTTATGAAGTCAGCTGGCTAACAACGTGTAGCAATGTCAATGATGGCCGTAGCCAAACAAGTCTCAATAGTCACGTCCAGAGTAAAGTCAAGTCAGTAAATAGGTAAGTGTCAGTCATCGAGTCAGAGTCATGCACTAGCCCTGGCCAGTTGAAGACGCGGGCGGGTTTGGATTCCCCTTGCAGCACACATAGAAGGACCGTTCAGGTAAGTCAACGGTCGTTCTCCTGTGTGCTGCTTGGGGAATCCAAGCATGGGACATGCCAAACAATTAAGAGTCAGGGCGGGAGCTAGGCTGGTCAGGGCGCTCCGGAGAAGAACTCACCCATTGCAACACTTGCCGCCCAAAGGAGGCCTCAGCCGAGGCAAACACGTCAACCTTGTAATGTCGAATAAATGGTGATGGCAATGACCAGGTAGCCGCCCTGCAAATCTCCTCCACCGAGGCTTGCGTGGCCCAGGCCGCTGTGGTAGTTGCACTTCTGGTAGAATGAGGCGTAATGCGCCTAGGGATTGGTCGGGTTTGGCTGTCATAAGCAAGCGCGATGCACACCTTCAACCATCGGCCGATTGTATGGGAAGACACCTTCTGCCCCATGGATGATGGTTGAAAGGATACAAAAAGTGCTTCTGACTGTCTGAAGGATGCAGTGCGTTTCACATAGCAATGAAGGGTTCTGTGCACATCCAGGTGGTGCCACTGGCGTTCCTGCGGATGGGAAGGGCGGGGGCAGAAATCCGGGAGGATGAGTTCCTGAGCCCTGTGGAATAACGTGTTGATCTTTGGTAGGAAGGCCAGATCCAAACGAAGGACGACTCTGTTGGGACGGAATATGCAGAGGTCCGCTCAAACTGACAGCGCTGCCAATTCGGACACCCTCCTGGCCAATGTAATAGCTACCAAAAACACAGTCTTAAGAGTCAGTAACCGAAGGCTGATGGATGTAATAGGCTCGAATGGAGAGGCCATAAGAGCCCTGAGTACTAATGCCAAGTCCCAGGTAGGGTAACGGTGCACAGTCTGAGATTGGCTGCACCTTTCAAAAAGGATTTGACCCGTGAGTGTTGAGATAATGAACGGCCCTGGCCGCCCCCAATTACTGTGGCTAAGGCCGCGACCTGCCTACGAAGCATGTTGGGCGCTAAACCCTTGTCAAGTCCCGTTTGCAAAAAGTCCAATACTTGGGGCACCGAAGCCTTGAGGGGGTCACCCCCGGTGCAGCGGCACCACCTGCAGAAGGCCTGCCAGGTGGCCTCGTAGATACGAGTAGTAGATGGACGATGGGCCGCTTGAATAGTATCAATGACCTTACTTGAGTAGTATAGCCCGGTTAGAATAGCCCGCTCACGTGCTACACGGCTAACTGTAGCAGCTGGGGGTTCGGGTGGATAAGAGCCCCCTGGTTGAGCTGGATCTGGTCATTCGGAATCCTCCACAGACGTGAGATCGACAGGTGTATGAGGTCTGCGTACCAGGGACGCCGGGACCACATCAGAGCCACCAACAGGATCTCCGCTTGCTCCGTCAAGATCTTTTGTATGACCAGCGGAAGGATCGGCAGAGGTGGGAAGGCGTAGAGGAGGCCGGCCGGCCACGGACTGCGCAGGGCATCCACTCTCTCCGCTCTGGGTGTTGCGTACCTGGTGTAAAATCGTGGTAGTTGCATGTTGTGAGGTTGCGTGCACAGGTCCACCTCTGGATGACCGAACCGGCGAGAGAGCTCCTGGAAGAGATCGAGGTGGAGTTGCCACTCCGCTTGGTCCACAGTGGCTCTGCTCAGCCAGTCCGCCTGTGTGTTGGAATCGCCTGATATGTGTTCCGCCCGAAGGGACAGCAGTCTGGTCTCCGCCCAGTGATATAATTTCTCCGCCTCTAGCATCAGGGCCTTGGAGTGGGTGCCCCCTTGGCGATTGACATGAGCCTTGGAGGTCACATTGTCGGTCAAGACCAATATGTGGTTGTGAGATACAATGTCCTGGAACTCTCGGAGGGCTAGCCAGATGGCCCAGAGCTCCAGCCAATTGATACTGTTATTCAGCTCTTGACTCGACCAGCGGCCCTGTGCAACTCGGTCCAGGGCATGGGCCCCCCACCCGAATAGCCTGGCATCCGTCGTAACTTGGATGAGGTCCAGCTCTTTGAATGGGCACCCTTTGAGGAGCTTGGAGGACGTCCACCACCGAAGGGACCTGAGAGGTTTGGGTGGGAGCCGAACCTTGAGCTGGGAATGACTGGTGTGTGCCCTTTGAAAGGAAGCAGGAACCATTGCAGTGGGCATGCATGGAACCTGGCCCAGGGGACGATGTTTATGCAGGAAATCATTTTCCCAAGTAGTTGGGAAAGCATAGCCAAAGGTAAGAGTCTCTGAGATAACACCTGGGCTGCCAGGTATTGGATGCTCTGTCGCCTCTCCAGGGACAGGGAGACCTCGCTTGTGATGGAATTGATGATGGTCCCCAGGTGGAGCAACGATGTGGTCGGCTGCAGGTGACTCTTGGGGAGGTTCAGGACGAAACCGTGTCTCTGAAGTGAGTCCATTGTTACCTGTAGATCCCATAGGGCCTGGTCCCGAGATGGTGACAGGACCAAGATGTCGTCTAGGTAACAGTTCACTCTCACCGGGACTGAACGAAGCGACGCTGCCACAACCGCCAAGAGTATGGTAAAGGTTTGAGGGGCCGATGAAAGGCCGAAAGGCAAGGCCTGGTATTGAAAATGTCGGCCCGCGAAGTGAAAGCGCAGAAATCTCCAATGTGCTGGATGGATGGGCACATGGAGATACACCTCCTTGATGTCAACTGATGTCATCATGTCGCCCTGGCGGATGGATGCCAAGATGCTTTTTAGGGATTGCATCTTGAACCTCTGATACTCGATGTACAGGTTGAGTCTTTTCAAATCTAGAATGGCCCGCCATCCCCCCGAGTTCTTGGGTACTAGGAACAAGATTAAATAAAATCCTAGCCCTTCCTGGCCTTTTGGGACTTGTTCTATGGTGTTGATGGAGATGAGATGTTGTATTTCGGTGTCCATGAGATGCCGTTTCATCGAACACCTGGGCACAGGACACCTGATGAACCGCCTCGGAGGGATGGAGAGAAATTCTAGAGTGAGGCCCAGCCTCACAACCTGAAGGGCCCAGGCGTCAAACGTGGTCTCCGCCCACTGATGAGCAAAGGCTAGGAGATGCCCGCCCACGGGATCTTCCCCATGGGAGTCACCGGTACCTCCGAAAGGACCGGTTGCCAGCCCCACGAAATGGCTTTCTGTTCTGGGATTGCACCTGGTTCTGCTGGTGGCCCCCGCATGGTCCTGACCGCGGTCCTTTGGCTGGGTAAAGGCCCTGTTGTAGTGGGGAACATAGGGGGCGGCGGTGAATCCAGAATCACTGGCCCAAAATGGCTGGCGTCTACTGTAAGGCTGCTGTCTTCTATTGGCGCGCCCCCCAGTGGAGGGGAGGACCTTGCATTTATCCCTCGTCTCTATGAGAATTGGGTCGAGCACAGAACCAAACAATGCCCCGCCCTTGAAAGGTGTGGAAGCCAGGCACCACTTGGATTTAGCATCAGCCTGCCAATGGCGAAGCCACAGCAGACGCCGGGATGCCACATTGGATACCACAGCCCGGGAGGCAAATTTGGCAGTATTAAGTGTGGCATCCACCAAGAATTCCAGGGCTGCCATGATTTTGGTGATGTCTTGGTGAAGACGCACGTCATCAGGGGCAAATCTATCCTGCAACTGCTTGAGCCAGAGCACGGGGGTTCTATTAAAGAAAGACGCTGCAGTGGCAGCGCGTTGGGCCCAGGCCGCAGACCGATGGGTCTTACGAATGACTGTTTCGGCCTTACGGTCCTCAGCCTTCAGGCCTTCAGAAATTTCTGATGGGATTAAGGCTGGGGAAGCAAGAGCAGCCACGGGCGGATCCACAGTTGGGAATTGCAGGATGCCCTCCAGGTCAGGAGTGGAAGTGTACAATTTCCTGTCCCCATTGCTGGGTGGAGCAACCGCAGTCAGTTGGTCCCATTGCTTTTGGACAAGGTCTAGAAAAAGCTTGGGAGAAGGAATAACCTCCTGCAGTGAAACCTGCTCAGCAAAAAGGCGCTCAGTTGCATCCAGGCCAACAGCAGTGCTATCCTTAGAGGCCTTCTCACCCATGTGAGTAGTGGTCTTAGCTTTATATAATAAGGACTTAAACAGTGTGGGGCGAAATAACCCAGAGGAATTAGGTTGATCGAAAATCAGACCTTCATCATCAGAGAAATCCCTGTCTATCACCTCCCCTTCTTCCACTAAGGCCGAATCCTCGCTATAGATTGAGGGGAGAAGTGAGGAAGGGCCTGCCTGGAGATCCGGGAGATCCACTTGCAGGGCCTGGGGGATAGGCCCACCCTGGGCACTGGTAACCCTAGGAGCTTGATTCCTATGATGCAGTTCAGCATCCACACCCCTGGATATTGCTGCAGAAATCATCTGGTAAAGATCCAGGGGAAGGCCCAGGTCCTGGCCTTCCATAGGCCTCAGGCCTGCAGCAGTAGGGGTAAAGGTGGCAGAAGGCCCAGCACGTAGTATTGCATGGGCCGAGACCGCATGGGCCTCCAAAAGTACGGGAGGAAACTGGGCCCCTAAACCCCCCTCCCAAGAATCAGAAACTTGGGGCAGGGGACGATCCGGTGACCAGCCTTGATTCCCTGCTGGCTGCATTACTGGGGCTGGTGAAACACGTTGAGGCAGTAATATGGGGGGGGAATTGCTACCCTCCCCAGCAGCCTTGGCCTTTTCTTTCCGCTTGTGGGCCCTAACCGGAGCTCCGGATGTGTCCCTGGGCCTTTGGCTGGGAGCTCTGGAAGCAGCCCTGCCAGGCCTCGAGCTAACCCCCGCCTGGGCAGGGGGTTGGGAATCGGTAGAGGGCTCTACAATACCTCCTGAGGTGGATTGGTCAGCCATTCTACAGTAGAAATTGAAAAAACTCAACCGCACTGTATCAAAGGTTTTAGTAGCAACGGAAGCGGGCCGCGTGGCAAGCAGGAGCTGTGTAAAAGCGATCCTCTCACTAAGTCAGCCAAACCAAAGTGAGGAAAGTGGGAGGACCGATGACACAGTCGCTCCTTTGGGCGCGAAGACTCGCAACACCCTCTTTCAGCTGTCTGCAAGCGCGAACAAATGGTTCCAAAATGGCGACCACAACTGAAGTGCAAAATTTGAATAAGGCTGCAGCTGACAATGCCGCTCCCAGGCTCTCCGCTCTGCGGATGCCTTCAGTGGGACCCGCGCTCTCCATGAACGAGCGGCGGGCGGTCAATTAGCTGGAAAACAGTACGCCGCGCAAGGCGATTCATGTCCAAGGCAGGCAGCACAGGTAGAGAAAACAGCTCAAGGCGCGAACGGCAGGGACGGCAAACAGCGGCGAAGCGAACTCGCGCCGGCAACTGTGGTCGTTGAGCTCTAATTGCAATAGCCCCCATGAGCCTGTGAATACCTGCCCGGGTGCTGTAAGAGCTCTAGAAGGTCTGGGCAGGCAGCGAACTGTCGCCTCTCCCTTTAATCCTGCAATAACTTCTTTAAAAGTGCTTCCAACAACTCGTTGAATCCAAGAATAGGTAGAATTTTGTCAATTAGTCTGGAGAAAATTGGTATACGTCTCCTCTGACTGGACTGAGTTAAAAAACTGACCCATCCAGTCAGAGGAGGCGTGGTCAACATTTACATAACTCAGTCTCTAGGCTAATGGACAAAGTTAACCCATGCTTGGATTCCCCAAGCAGCACACAGGAGAACTGGTATCTTTCAGTGATTGTACATACATTTATGGAAAATATAGGCAATTATCAGAAAGAATAGCTAGTGCAATGTAGAACTCAAAGGATACTAACTTTTTTAAAAAGGTTCCTTTGTAAATAATATAAATCCTCTCATTCCCAGAGGTGAAATAGCTTGTACATTTATAAAGAATTCAATGTTCCTGAATATGGAAGTCTTTTGTGCTGGTTAATAAGCACAGTAAAACTACTGTTAGGAAGCCATATTTAAAGCAGCTGAATAAGATTTAAAATGAGCAAAAACGTAAAAACTGTACCACCACATTTACTTAACTGCAGAAGATATGGGCAATGTATTTTTAAATCACTCACTAAATTCTCAAGAATGCAAGTTGTGGAGATATCCTGACATTTCAGCTGCCTTGGAAATAATTCTGACCAACTAAGGGGAATTGGACTGAAAATGTTAAGCACATTGGGGAAAATAATCATATCATGCCAGCACTTAAGTTAATTATAGAATGCAGAACTGTGTCACATACCTTGCACTTTGAGAAAGCAGATTTTAATGAATTTATGTGAAGGATGAACAGTGTGCCATGGCTTAAAAGCCTTAAAGGATAAAAAAAAAACCAGGAAGGAAGGGAGATCCTGAAAACCAAGATACTAAAAGCATTGGGACAAACAATCCTAATGAGAGGGACAAACTGAACAAGCTTTAAGAGCACAAATAAAACAAGCAATTTCACTGAAAAGCTGAAAAATCAAAAGGAGATCTTGGGAAATAAAAATTGGTTAATAACTAAGGAAGACTGAAAACAGATGGCCCTGGATTCATAAAGCCTAAATATCAGAAACTGGCAAGAAATGCACAACATAGTAAGAAAGAAAAAGGCAACTAGACTTTCTTGATTTTTCTTGAAGTCATTTCACTTCTCATCCAAGAAACTTCTTAAGTTCTAACAAACTGGTGGGGAATGGGAGGATTTATATTATTTACAACCAGATGACCGAGAACCTCCATAGAAATTTTCAGAGATTTTTGAAGGGAAACAAAGAGTGAAGGAGATGGCTAGACTTGCTATAATAAGGAGGATCAATGAGAAGGCAGAATCAACATCTTTGCATTAGTGTTTTCAAAAGAGAAGGCATGTTTCCATGAAATATAGTAAACAAATCAAATCAAGAACTCAAATATATTCCCTCTGGGAAATAAGAACTTCCAATTCACTTTCTCTTCCTCATACTAACAAATTAAGTTTCTCTTGAGTTCCTCTTTAGTGCTGAACAGTGAAGTTGTCTAGCACTAAAAATCCCTAGTGCCTTTTGTGGTTGGTCTCTTATTTTATTTCATTTGCTAATATCCATTTTGTTGTACAAATAATAGGCTTGCAAACATAATGCCACATTTACTTTTAATATAGCAAAAAAGGTTTGGAATATTGATACCTTAAAATTCCCAGAGAGATCATTTGCCCTGAAAGAAAGAGAAATGAACATAATCAACATGTATAGGTTACATATACACTGGCATGTTCAACTTACAGACATGCTCCCTCAGTACTTATTTTATGGTTCCCAAAGAAAACCTTTCATTTTTGGTTTTTGAGGGGCCAAAAGGAAGAGAGAGGAAGACAGCGTTCTCTTCTCTTGCCCTAGCCCTGTGGAATAGGGAGGCAAAAGAGATCCCCACTCTACTGGCCTTCCATGAAGGAGTTAAAATATAGTCTTGCATGGGGAGCTCAGGGAAGAGAATGCAGGCATGGGGCTGGTCAGTGCCCCAAGAGCCCTCCCTCAGCTTTTAAACTAATTTCTAAACGTGTACAATCACAAAGGTTAAAGATTGAAGTACCATAACATTATTTTTAAAATACACTTTTAATAAACCAGCATTTGGATTTACCAATGATGACAGATTCAAACCAGTGGTAGGATTCAAATTTTTAAACTACCGTTTCTGTGGGCGTGGCTTGGTGGGCGTGGCTTGGTTTGATGGGCATGGCAGGGGAAGGATACTATAAAATCTCCATTCCCACCTCACTCCAGGGCAGGGGTGGGTTTCTCGCCCCGTTCCAACCGGTTCGGTTGGAACGGGGCCGAACCGGTTCGGTTGGAACGGGGCCGAACCGGTTCGGTTGGAACGGGGCCAGCGGCGTCCTCGTGCACGCGCGCAGTGCACGCATGCGTACTAGCATCTGTGCGATGCTCCAGCTGCTCCTGGAGGATCGCGCAGGCGCTATATGCGTCCTACGCATGCGTGGAAGCGCAGAACTCGTCAAAACCGGGTAAGGAGCGCGGGCGGGCGGGTGAGCCCTTCGCCGTTCCCGGAAGTTACTTACTTCCGGGTTCGCCGACCAACTGGTTCGCAGGGACCGCCGCGAACCGGTTGAAACCCACCCCTGCTCCAGGGGAAGGATACTGTAAAAATCTACATTCCCTCCCCACTCCAGGGGAAGGTTACTGCAAAATCCTCATTTCCTCCTGATCAGCTGGAACTCAGGAGGCAGAGAATAGATGGGGCGGGGCCAGTCAGAGGTGGTATTTGCCAGTTCTCTGAACTACTCTAAATTTCCACTACCAGTTCTCCTGGTTCTGAACTGGTCAGAACCTGCTGAATACCACCTCTGATTCTGATATTTGTCATGAAATACTGCATGAATCAATGTGAACATTACTTGGTGATTACTGCCACCTAGTGGATACATCGAAGAGAGTATCTTTTAATTTCTTTCCTTCAAATTATTGAGATTCTGAACCATTTTACATGATTAATTTGTATTTTTCATTGCACTAAGATATTGATGCACAAGGCATAAGCACCTTAAAGAGAAAAAGGCTGCTTCTCAACTAGTTATAGTGTGAAATCTGGTGCCAAGCTCGATTTAGTTTTAGTTACTTTGGAAATGAGCTTACTCAAGTGTCATATTCTTCTTCTATGCTTTCAATTTTTAAACAAAGACAGGGTCTTATTTTCTTTTAATCCCCCAAATAAGCACTTGGCCTTATTTTCAGTGAGGTCTTATTATTTTTGAGGAGCAGGAAGCGGTGAGTGTGGTTACCTCATGGCTGCTGCTGTGTTGCAATATTTTCGGGAAATGCTTATTTCAGTGCATGTGCTCAAAAGCCCGTTTGGGCTTTTTTTTTAAAAAAAAATCTTTATTGGTTATACATTTTTTAATGTATACATTTTTTTAAATAAGACATACAAATACAGCTTTAAACATACAAACCTTCCCCCCCGCCCCCGTGACAGTCGTTCACAGCCCAACATTTTTTTCTTCCCCATTGTTTAGTCTCTAACCAGCATCTTCTTGTTACAAAATTCAGGGATCTATTACAATACCCATGTTCACTTTTAGTTCCCATTGTTAACAGCTGCTATTTAACTTTCCCAGTTTTAAGTCCCTGCTGTTCTCTTTGTTGCCCACATATACCATAGGTTCCAGCTAAGATAATGTTCCGTTTCTCCTTTGTCCCTCAGCCAACCCATCATTCTGTCCATTTCTTCACACTCATAAATCTTTTTAATTATGGCATCTTCCAATGGTATGGTAGTAGATTTCCAAAATTGCGCATAGGTTATTCTTGAGACCACAATTATATGTAGGCTCAAATGCCATATAGATTTACTCATGTTTTCTGGTTTTATGCTTAGTAAAAAAAGTTTCGGGGTTCCATTGCGCATTTGCCCCGGTAATCTCTCTTAGCCAGTTTTGAATCCTTCTCCAGTATTTCGTGGCCTCAATACAGGACCACCAAATATGGTAGAATGTGCAATCTCATAGCCAAAATTTCTCTCCCATGCTATTAGAAGGCTTTTATCCATCTCTTCTTTAACATCTTGACAGGTCAAAAATTGATAGATCTTCGACATTTTTTTATCTCCGCCAAACAAAATCTTATCCAACTCCTGAAGGTTTGGGTAGATCCCAAACCGTCCCTTATCGCTTTTAAACCTATTTCTGATCTGTAAATATTCCCATCATTCCAGATTCCTGGCCTGCTGCTCTAGTTTCATCTTTGTTTTCATGTTGCCATCTTCTGTCATAATGTCTTTATATATTATGTTTCTTGTCCAATTAAATACACTGGGATGCGTTAAGGCCTCCAACGGTGCCAATCAGCACGGAACCCTAAGATAGTACCTTTTCCTCATCTTTTCCCACGCCCCCATCAAAATCTTCTAAATATAATGTCCCATGACATTATACCTATGGGGGGATCTCTTTCTTGCCAGAGGGAGGCATGCCATCTTTGTGCATTGTGGGAGGTCATGTCCCTCTATAGCCAATAAGCGCCTTCTACTCAACGTCACTCAATTCTTCAACCATGTCATAATTGCTGCGCTATAATAAGCTTCCCAGTTGGGTACTCCGAAGCCTCCCAGTTCTTTACATTTTTGCAATATTTGGGCTTTAATTCGTGCTTTCTTGCCTTCCCATATAAATCGAGCCACTATTATCTCCAAGGATTTTAAAAAAAATTGTCCAATTTAGTTGGTGCCGTTTGAAACAAAAACAGAAATGTCGGTAGTACATGTGTCTTAACTGTCGCATTCCTGCCCATCAAAGACAATTGTTTACCACTCCAGTTAATCATATCCTTAGCCACCTGTTGTAATAGTTTCATATAATTATCTTATACATAGAGGAACATCTCTCCGTAAGCCAAATTCCCAGGTATTGTACTTTATGGGCCCTGTTAATCCCTAACAAGCTTTGTACTGCCCTTTTCTGGTTCAAAGTCATATTCTTAATTAACAGTTTTGTCTTCTCTTTATTTATACGTAACCCGGCTATCATACCGTACTCCTCTATTTTACGTAAAAGCTGTATCCCAGAAACCATAGGATCCTCTAAAATAAAAACAAGGTTGACAAAGGCCTGGACTTTAAATTCCTGAGCTTTAGCTCGTAACCCTTTAATTTGTATATTACTCCTCACTGTTCTAAGAAGGGGTTCTAATGTAAGGATAAACAGTAAAGGGGATAATGGGCATCCTTGTCTTGTGCCTTTACCAATCTCAATATCACCCATCTCTTCTCCATTTACCATTAATGTCGCGGTTTGTCATAAATTACCCAAACCGCATTTAAGAAATTTTCTCCAAACTTCATATTTTCTAACTGTGACACATAAACTTCCAATTTACCTGATCAAATGCCTTCTGAGCATCGAGAAACATAAAGGCCATTTGTTTTTTCCAGCCGGGCTTCATAATATTCTAAGGCATCCAAAATAATTCTAACATTATCTTTCAAATGCCTCGACAGCAGAAAGCCATTCTGATCAGGATGTATAAATTTGCTAAGGAAAAATTTAAATCTATCTGCCAGTTTAGCTGCAAAGATTTTATAATCCACATTCAAAAGTGAAATGGGCCTATAGTTTTTAATTTGGGTATGGTCAGCTCCAGCCTTAGGCAAAAGGGTTATATAGGCCTCAGCCCACGATTTCGGTGTGATAGAATCCGTCAAGACAGCATTAAATATTACTATCATATCTTGTCCTAGGATTTCCAAAAAAGTCTTATAGATTTCAACTGGCAAACCATCCATACCAGGAGTTTTGTTGTTTTTCATTTTTTGACTGCCTTTTCTAGTTCATCTATTGTTAACTTTTGGTTTACTACCCCTTTCAGTTCATTTGAAATCTTAGGTAGATTTGCATTATCTAAGAATTCCTTAATTTGGTCCTCAGAAATTTCCTCTCTACTATATAGTTGCTGAAAAAAACCTTGAATAATTTCCTGTTTCTCCCCCTTGGTTTCTACTAATTCCCCTTTACTATTCTGCAGTTGTGCTATACGTCTCCTCTCTCTTTCTTTCCGAAGTCTATATGAGAGCAAATGGCCCGGTTTGTTAGCGTGCTCAAAAACGTTTTGCTTAATCCCCCTAAGTTTCTGAGCAACATCCTCCCGTGCTTAATTCTAGCCATTTCTTATTTTTTCTTATCATCTAACGAGTCCTGTTGCAAGGCTTTTTCCACCACCTCCAATTTGGCTACCCATCTTGCCCTCTCTTCTAATTTTTTCCTCTGTGTGCCTATTGTATATTTAATGGCTAGGCCCCTCATAAAGTCCTTGGCCGTATCCCAAAGCATTTGTGGGGTTACTTCCTTCCTATTTTCTTAAAAAAACACCACCTCATTTCCCTTTTAAACATTTTTTGAAATTCTTGTTCTTTCACTATCTCTGATACTCCTTTCCACACCAATAAGAGTGGATTATGATCAGCCCAGATATTAACCTCGATCGCTACTTTCTTAATCAGGTCTCCGATTTCTGGTGCCATCCAAGCCATGTCGATCCTAGAATAGGATTGATGTCTATGTGAAAAGAAGGTAAATTGTTGTTTCTGTGGGTGGAATTCACGCCATACATCCTTTAATTCATATTCCTCCCTCATGCCCTCCTCCTCTTAATTCCCCCCCCTTTGGATGTTTCCTGGGTTATAGTCCATTGTCCTATCTGCCACAGCGTTATAATCACCCACCACACATATGTGGTCATAGCCTAACTCTGCAATTTTTTGATGCAACTTTCTAAAAAAGATACTCTGATTATCGTTCGGCGCATATATGGCCAGCAGCAAAATTCTATATCGACTAAATTTCAATTCAACCATTAAAAGCCTCCCCTCCCCATCAGTATACACCAATTTAGAATCGATATGATCTTTAACATAGAACACAATGCCCCTTTTCTTTTCATCTGCTAAATTTGTGTGCATTATACCCAGCCGGGGGTAATGCAACACATTTTGCTGGTGGTTCACTATGTGTACTTCTTGCAGGCATGTCAGATCACAATTCTTTTTCCGTAAAGCATTCAGTATTTTATTTATCTTTCTTAGTGAATTCAAACCATTTATGTTTAAAGAAATTAAACAGAGTTCATCCGCCATGTTTATTTATGTAAGGCTTTGGATTTTGTTGTCTGCCTCATCTGCGGTCTCTCATCTCTGTTTTGACTCTCATTTCTCCCTTTCTCATCTCCCGGGGCACTATTCTTTCGCTCCTCTCCTCGGCTCTTGTTATCCAATTCTCCATCATTACTCTGGGTTCCCCTCTTCAACTGACTTTCCATAAAGTCTTGTGCATCTTGCAATGATTCAATCCGAAACCTCTAGCCTTGCCAGAGGAAAGACACCCCTTCAGGTAAAAGCTATCTATACATCACCTGAAGTTTCCTCAATTGTATTGTTAGGTCCTAATATTTCTGCCTCCTTTCCCTCACTCTTCTTGGCATCTGTTTTAGTACTGTCACCATCTCCCCCGCGTATATGGTATTCTGGTCACGTGCCTTCTGGTAAATTTCTTCTCTCAGAGATCGTTTGCTAAACCTCATGTGCACGTGGCAGTTTCTATCTCCTAGTATAAGAGGTATAGACCCTATAGACGTCATCAATATCACTCTGTATCGACAGCTGATCTTTCTGAGCGATCCCTGCAATCATCTCAACCATAATTTCCTTCAATTCCTCTCCTCTTTCGTCTGGAATATTTTGAAATCTAAGAAAGAAGGCTGACCTTTCTAATTCCAACACAACAATCTCATCTTCCAATCTTCTATTGATATGACACTGATTCCCAGAAATTCAATTTTAACTTACCCAATAAATTCCAGAAGAAGTGACATGTCAAGTTCTGGAGGAATACGGAATACAGATCCTACAGCCTTGCGGGGTCTCCCCCTCCCCAAGGGCATTGGCTGGGGTGCAGCTAAAATATAAAAGATTAGGCTAAGAACAGAGAATAAAATAAATACATTCATGCTTCTTTCCCTTTAATACTTGCGGATTGCTCTTCTTTCAACCCCCCCTTTTTTTTCCAATCCATGGTGTCCTTTCTCTGAGCAACACATTGTCTCTATCTCACTGGTGATGGGATTTAACAATCTTTGCAGCACTGCCCCAGAAAACAATTACTTGGAGAAGCAATGCATTTTTTTCTGGATATATTCAAGTGGAAGGTGGATAACTTTCAATCAGAAATTCTTTGATTTGGATTCTTATGCTGAACAGGGGATTGGACTCCATGGCCTAAATGTCCCCTTCCAACAAGAGGAAGGAGATTTGTCAGTTCCCTTTTGTTTCTCTCATATCATACAGTATTCTCTCTCTTAGAAGTATTATCAATTGTGAAACCTCTTTCTGAGTAATCATTTTGCTTCTTTCCTTTATGTCCATAGTTTTATGTTCTTTCTTTCCTTTATATGTTCCATTGTAACAATATACAAGACTTTCATACACATAACAGTTTGTACTAATTAGGTCTCAGACCATAGAAGCTAAGAAGGGCCAAGAGTAAGAAAAAAAAGGGAATCCAAAAAGAGCAGTAATGAAGCGATAGTGATAGAGAAATGCCTCTACAAATCTGTTCATTTGTGCCCTAAAGGCAAATGTAATCAAAGATCTTAAAACAATATGACACAAGAACTATTGTCTTCCAACTTAGAAATTGTCCAGTTTGGCTAGGTTTTTGGTGTCAGAGTATCTCTTATATAAAATCTCATTAAAACAAAAGGTACATCTCCTCCAAAATCTCTGGCAAACATTTAGACGATTACAGGCAATGAAAAGTAACAAGTACTAATATATCATTCTGAAACTTGTGGTTTTCTATATACAGATATTCTCCCATTGCTATTTTTGATACCTTTATGTAAACATTGCTGTTTCTAACATTCATATTTATCTCAATGATTCAGGAAGACTAAGAAATGGTGTTGAATTTCTGAGAGACCCAGAGGCAGGCAGGCAATGAATACAATTATATAAAACTTATGTAATGATCACATCAAACACAACAAGAACTGACTGAAGACAATAATCAACAATCTTAGTGCAGTTTGACACATGAACAAAACTTACTAAACTACCATCTTTAAAAGGTTTGGGACAAAAACAACTCACATTAAATATGAGTAACTTTGGTTGTATTTTAATAAAAAACATTAATCATGTTGTTTAAGGTTAACTATTTTTATGTTAGAATATTATTTTTCCAGCTATTTTTTTTGAAAACTTAACTAGCACAAAAATACAGTTTTTTTCAGTCACTTTTGTTTAACAAAAGCAACTATAATGTCAGAGAAGAAATACATATTGGTCTTAGTCTGTAGAAAAGGTTAAATACATATTTAACCTTAAATACATATCTCTTGGCATAAGGCATAATAAACGGTGTTTAATTTAAATTTTAATAAATTCCCTTTATTTTCAGCAATAGTATCTCACAGTTAAAAAACTTACCAAGCTTGGGTATTTCTAAGCCTCTTTCTCTGTAAAAATCATGCATTCTCTTTTTTTCTCCTAAATGTATAAATACAAAAGGGCTGATTATCCTCAACCTCAATAATATGGATCTAGTTGATAAGGAGTAAGTGGACAAAAACAGACAAAACAGATAAAGAAAATCATCTAAATTCTTCATTTTTGTCATTTTATTAAATAAACAAAATAAATGATAAAATGCTGCACAGATCTGGAGCAAAAAGACTGGGAAAATGAAAATGAGAAAATAAAAACTTGGGAATGTATTGTCATATGCACATTTATGATGTTTTTTTTAAAGCATAAGCATTTGAAATACACATTTCTAGATTAATGCATGTACAGGTGAAAGTACTCTCTACAGAAAAAAGATTAGGAAATTGGAAACCTGCTGGTATAGGTAATAAATGGCTATCATATTTTAATAGTTTGTCTTTCACAAAGTTTTTTATAGGTCTTTGTTGTTAATTTTTCAGAACAATTTCTGACATGGTTCCTCCAATGAGAGGAGTGTTTTAATTTTCCAATATTTTGTAATAAAAACCTGAGAGATAATAAAAGGAACTGCATTATTTTTATGTTACAATAACTTACAGTATACCCATTAGAAAATATGGCCAATAATATATTGCAAAAGACCGTGAGGTATTTTCTTTGTTTCTTCAAAAATACTTGATTAAAATATGATTAGTATCAATCTGCTAAAATTTCACTGATACAATCTAGAAATGCTACAATTAACAGAATGTTATTTCAGTGCAGAATAGTTTTTTTACGAGTTGTCTTGATGATTATTTATGATTTGCTACAATATAATAATTCTATATTACAGAGAGATTCAGAAAGATTCAATTTCAAATCTACATCTTGCTGCTAGAGTTTAAGATTCTGAAGCAATCTGTCAATCTTTTGTTTCATTGCTTTAATGCCACAGCTGTTACAAATTTAACTGACAGAAATAGTACATTTTATTATTTAAATAAGAGGATTATAGTATCAAAATAATATAAAGCACTGAATTTTTGATAGTTTTAAAAAAATTGTGAATATCCCATGTTAAATAAAGACTTCATCAATAATTCCATTAATATGCCTATTCCACTAGTCCTTGTTTAGCAACTACAATTGAGACCAACAACTTGGTTGCTAAGCAAAACAGTCTTACTTCTCCTTTACTTTATAGACTTGCAAAGGTAATAATATGAGGACTGGTCACAAGTTACTTTTTCATCACTATTGTAACTGTGAACAATTGCTAAACAAGATAGTCACTGAATGAAGATTTTTAAGAAGAAGATGAACAGGTGTGGAAAGGGCAGGGAAGATGAACATTCTAAAGAAAGTCAACCATTCCTTCTATCATTTTTCCAAGATTTCACACTTTTTTTCATAAATCTTATAAGCTAAGAATTTTTAACTGTAATATTCCAAATTATATCATGGAGCATGTAGTTCTTCAGTGAGCTATCAGAAGAAAACAAGCATGTTAAATTCAAAAATCTAAAAAAGAGGACTGACTGATATGGTATATACGAGCAAAGTAAGTTACATTCAGTTAGGCGTATCTTTCAGTTTTACCAAGATTAAGAGATAAAAACTTACTTTCTTCCAAGTTGACAACTAATTTATATACTATGTCTTGTAATTGTCGATCTAGTCTATAAAAAGAAAAAAAGTAATTTTTAAATGTATCTATTTTTTATTAGTGACATATTGAAAGATAGGCACTGACATAAAATTATTAAACTATAACAGATATAAGATTGGCTGAAAAATAGCTATTAAAACTGCAAAATTTTTATGTCAAAATTACAAAAGCAACTTTATTAGCATTTTTAAAATAGCACATTAACATTTCAAGTACAAGACAGTGAAGTATGGTCTGTGAATTAGTTTTATTGTTTTAATAAAAAAAAGTTAATGGTTTTGAACACATTGGTAAAGTTTTGGAAGACTTAAACATATTTTCCCTATTTGAAATAATTCTTAGTTCTAATAGTTAATGTCAAGACCGGAATTAACATAAGAATATAAACTGTTCATTTATACACAAAATAAATATAGAGTATACCATAATAGGTAAATTACCTGATATTATAAAGCGGCTGTGTCTGATGTACTACAATGTTGCATTTTGGACATCTGTTACTGTAGTAAAAATGTCTTACTATGCAGCTTTTACAAACTGTAAAAAAAGTAATTACATGACTGTTACAAAATGATCCATTATTATTGAAAGCAGTGACATCCAGAATCTGCAGATACAAGAGTATTCAAAGTTATAATGGACTTCAAAAAAGCTACTTACAACCCATCCTCAAGGTTATGACTGCCTCTTCCTACAGTCAGTCAGTCAGTCAGTCAGTCAGTCAATCAATCAATCAATCAATCAATCAGAATAGAGTTGGACGAACCTTGGAAGTCTTCTAGTTTAGTCCCATGCTCAAGCAGGAGACTATAGCATTTCAGACAAGTGATTGTCCAGTCTCTTCTTAAAAAATGAAGTGATTTTACTTAATGTGATTGCATTTTTTGATGCTTGGCAAACTGCTCACATTTATAATGGGTAGCAGTGTTCTCTGCTCACACGACCACAATTTGCAATTTTGTGTTTTGCAGAAGGTTAAGCAAAAAATGCCCACTAGATTTGCAGGATTTGCTTAACAACCACATTGTTCACTTAATGACATGATTAGCTTGATGACTGCAGTGACCAGCTTTATGACCATCATAAAATAGTCATAAAATCAAGTCAACAATTTACGACCGAAATTGGACTGACTTCATGACTGTGTCCTCCACCTAGCCCTTTTTTGTGAATACACAGGACTTTACTGATTAAAGACGAAACCAGATGGAGGGAGGAGCCACGTCGCGACGACACATCACACAGACCCAACAGTCCGGGTCTGTCGATGAAACTTTTGTCTTTGGATGGTCCGGTAGGACCTAAACCGTCCCGAAGAGATGGCGACAGGAAAGCCAAAGCCTTGCTGGTCATAGGGACATCGCAAAGTCCCTGTTTGACCCAAGGATAGCGCTTCCATCTGAAGACAAACAGACAGCTCCTAGGCTGGCATAGTCGGAGACCGCTCCTGAAGGAAGAGACGAAGCGAAAGCGTTCCATCTGGTGAGGTTTTATTTTTTCTTTTTTTAATTTCAGAAGATCTGTACTAAGAAACTTTAAAAAAATAATTACATCCAGTCCCCAAAGTAAGAATAAAGCGGCGATTTTGACACTTATTGGACTGTTTATTAGAAGATTTCCTGCTCTTGTTAGTAACGATGTTTTGTGGATTGAAGTAATTGCAACATTTCCTGTTTCCCTGCTTGTAGTCTATGGACTGATTTCTTTCTTTCTACTTTTTTCCTTTTTACTACCCTAATTTTTTTATTGGCTAAATTAAACTTACTTTCTTACTTCAACAATTTTTTTTTCTTATATTGGTTAAAACCACTGATTATTGAATCTGCCACCTGGAAGCCAAAGTCTGAACTTTGTTTCTGTTTTGGTTACAATGTATCTTTTGTTCTGCTTCACTTGGTTTCACTGACCTTACAATGGAAGGGTTTGGAAAAACTTGAAAGCACGAAACCTGTTTTTGTTAGTGCTTCTGGTAAATATTTTGGCAAAAGAAGGAAAAAGATAAGCAAGAATAAAAACCCTCCTATTTTAAAAAACCCTGAAAGACCTGGTGTTCAAGATTCAAAATAAATACAGACACATTTCTTAAAATTTTGACAGGCTAGAGTGGCAGATTCCTCTTCCTATTTTTTCTCCTTTATATTTCTTTGCATTTTGAAAAATGGACCAATATTCAGAAGCAGAAAATTTAATAATCCAAAATATCCTGGCTGGACTTCAAAATATTGCAGAAGGACTTAAGAGATTTGACAAGAAATGGGACTGTCTATGGGGTGCTATAGTTAAAGAGGAGGGGGTTGGAGCCCCAGAGATTAAAGAAGAGAATGGAAATATAGAAAATAAAGACAAGATAGCAGATGAATCTATTAATGGACTAAATACGAGCAAAAGTGAAAAGGGAAGGGAAGCTGGAAAAGTGTTTTTGACAACTTGGAGCCTTTCTTTCAACTTCAAGATGCAGGAGGGGGAAAAAAAGTGGAAAAAATGGAACTAAGAAGACAAATATATCCAGAAACAAGTTTGATAACCAAAGCTAAGCCTACGTTAATAACAATTAAAGAGCGACGAAATTACATGAGAGATCCTTTAAGCTACAGAGTGTGGCGAGAAATGATAAATTCTGAAAAGATTTTAATAAGAGAGATGACACAGCTGCTGGCGAGAGAGAAAGATTCATTTTGCTACTGGAAGGACACTGGTTGATAATGCCAAATTGATGATAAAAATTAGTTAACTTTTGATGGTTAATAAGTAGTGATGTTAGTATTTTGTAGACTCTTATAGATTATTATTGAATGTTTTAGTCGCTAACATGTAATAAATCATGATATTAACAATGAAAGGATAACCTTAATTAGGATACATAACCAGGCCACATATTGCAACTGAGTCCTGGTGGAATGATAAAACCCATAAATTTGTGCTTTAGCCCTTCTTATGAAGCTATAATTTGGATTAGAATAAGAGGTGATGTGATGTAAATAGCAAACAACTGTTTTCTTTTTTTTATTTCCTTCTCTGTCTTTTTCTAATTATAATAATGAAAGGGAATGTTAATGCACATCTTGGAGATTTTCAACTCGAATTCTTAATTTGGAGTAGAATTGGCAAACAACTGTTTCTTTTTCTCCCTGTCTTTCAACTATAAAAACAAATGGGAAGGTTGGCATATACTTTGGTGGTTATTAATTAGAAATGTCAATATTTCTTTTTTTTCTCTTTAGATTGTCTTAGATTTTAAATGGTCATTTTGTTAACACATACCAATAGATTGTTGTTCAGAGATTGTTGCTTTTTGCGTTTGTGAAGAGAAGAGGAGAGAGAAATGTAAATAACCCTTAGTTAACTATAATAATAACAAAGATCTGTTAGAGGAAATATAAGATGTCCTACTAATTGACTTTCTTTTTTCCTTATTTTTTTTTTTTTAGAACATGTTATAAGGATATAGAGATATGGCATATTGACTGGAACTGGGGGAAGGGAAAAAAATGCTAACAGGTGGCTGTGTTTTTGAAATCTTAACTAAATGAAAACTGTGATATGGTGATAGTAAAATATATAAATTTTTAACATGTACAATTTAGACCGAATGGAATATATGTGACTATGGACAGAACGCACGAAATGTACTTGTGACCAATGGATACGCTTCCTACAAGACGTAATGACAGATAATGCTTTTTTCTTTGTGTGTGTGTGTTTTTGCTTGTAATAAAACTAATAAAATTTTTATTAAAAAAAAAAGACGAAAACCAGATAAAGTAGATTTACTTGGGAGTGAACTACTGAATGATGAATATTGAATTTATACCTGTAATTCAGGTTACACAGTTGAATTCACACTATTTCAGTTTTTAAAAAAAATTCAGACAGCAGGCTTTTTGCAGTAGGAAAACTCTGAGATAAAGCAGTTGGGTCTTCTGCTTGATACACAAAGCAATACTTTTACCTACAGTGCTTCAGGCTCTAGCATCAACCTAGCATGAATTATTTTCAGGAGTTGGTACCAGAAAATTGTCCCCAGATTTGGCCATGATAAAGGTTAAAAAATGAATTTTTCATAGTAAATGTACTTATTCAGAATAGCAGATTTCCCTGTAGGAGACTGAATGTCACACTAGGCTCTGAAATATATTCAGGGGAACATCAGGATCAAAGGGAAAAAGAACAATCTAGGAACAATTTTCATAATACATGGTTTGTTGAAATTTTCCAGGATTTTTCTTAAAGACATACCACATATTATAAGGCTGTAACATAAGGTAGATGCACAGTATAATTCCAGAAAACATGAGGCTGTTTTAAGAACTTAAAGAAAAGTATCAAGTTCAAGCTCATGTTCTGAAGCACCCTTTTCCTTCAAGTCTAGAGTTTCAGACCTAAAGTTTTATTACAACTTTCATATTATTAAAGTATATACAACTCTTTTTTTCAACATATGTAAATTCTTCCCCAGAAATATTTGTTTTACAGTTTTATAGCTTTTAACAAGTAAGCTGCCCAGAGTTGCAATGGCCGGCAAACAAATTTAATCACAATTCCAATACTTACATGTGTGAAGACATTCTGTGATGGTTGTGGCATCTATGAAATACCCCTTGCAGATGGAACACATGATATATGGTACCAGTTCAGAAAGATTAATCATGCGCTGAAATTTCAAAAAAGGATGTAAAGAGTATTGTTTAAAAGTTTGCTTATAACATTACATTTTTTATATTTAAAATAAGTACTTGAGAACATATTTTTTCAGTAAACTATTTTCAAACAATAATGGCCATATTATGGAGTTGAAAGCATGTTTTATCTCTGCAAGTCTTCCAAGGTTCTTAGAGTGAAGTGTGTGTCTCCAAAGCAAATCTAGAAGGCCACATTAAAAAGAGGATTCCTGGAAAACAAGCATGTATCTTCTCACATAACGTTTGATATTGACCTCTTTCACTGCTTCAGCAACTGAGCAGTGCAAGACTAGGCATTACCTATGAAGGAAAGAAGAGACTAATGTATAAGTAAATGTTCCAAGCCAATCTCTTGTTCCCAGAATGTGATGACAGATACTGTCTGTGGTGTGAAAAGCAGCAGTACCTTGGCACAAGACATATTAATATATCCATCCTGTACTCATCCACAACAGGATAAGGACAGGAAACTACACAACAGAACTTTAAAAAGTTTGTCTCCCAAATTGTTACCTTCTCTTTCTGAACAAAACCAGTTTTACAAACTAGACAATGTTTTGTTATCACTTTTGGATTTGCCTGGATCGTTTCTTTGTAAGAGCATATAAAAGAAAATAGCAGGATCAACAGAACTGTTTTAACCCGGGGGGCAAGGAATGTCACATTGTGACAAAATATAAAGAAAGAAAAAAAGAAATGCATTTGCACAGAAAGCAATGCGGTACTTGTATCCCAAGAAAATCAAAATGGTTCAACAGTAATCTTATCAGCAAAGTTGGCCGAGGGTAAGTTGCCTAAGGATCTCCGCAGCTGTGCTTTACCGTGCTCCCCCCTCCTCGCGTCCCCCAACCCCTTAAGCTGCCGAGGAAAGAGTGGGCGGCCCGTGTTACCTCGTCCTCCTCGTCGCAATCCGTTTCGCCCTCTTCCGTGCCAAATCCTCCGAAGAGAGCTGCGGCTCCCCCTCCTGCAGTCCCTTCCTCCATCACCTCTTCCTCATCCTCCATCTCTTCGTTACCTCCACAGCTGGATTCAGAGCGGCTCCCCTGTTCGTAACGAGCACCCGCCCCGGAGCAACCAGGCGTCTCCAGCGTGGCGGCTGCCGCCGCTACTTTATCCTCCACTTCCTCGGCCGGTCCCGCTGCCTCTTCAGCCACGGACCCTTCGCTTAGCAGAGTCAACGCCATATCTCCCACCAAAAACCAGCAGCCGCTCGGCTTCTGTCCACACAAGGAAACACAGTTTGTTTCCAGCAGTTGCGGAGTATCGCTGTGCCCACCTGGTCGCCTCCTCCTCCCCTCCCCCGCCCCTCTCGCTAATTTGCGCGAGGGGTTTGTCCCGCCCCACCAACCAGAATTTGTTTTAAAAAAAATTTAGCGCGTGCGCACGGCTAATTTGGCGCGCACATCTCTAGTACACCTGCGTAATTTACATATTCGCGCTGTGTTCTGGGAAACTGAGTTAAATTTTGTTCCTCTTTTGCGGACGAGAAAGCGAGGGTTTTTAATCCGCGAGATGCGAGGGTTCCTAGAAACCCGGAATTAATTTTAATTTTCAATATTAAAATAAGAGTTAAAATATAAAAATATGTACAGACGAAGTTGTATCAAAACGTGAGAAAGGGACAAAAATTAATGCAATAAAGTATCTGATCATTTACAATTCATACCTGTGCTATTCTACTGCATTGTAATGCTAATTAAATATAAACTATTAAAATAACGCTGACTTTTTGCTCCTTCTATTGATCCATCTTTAGACTATAGTTCCAATCGAGCTTGACTTTATGCACAAAAATTATTTGCCATTGCAATAAATGTTCTCCAAATCCTAAGTTACATCTGGGGCATCAAAATATATAGTAGGTAGGATTTAGTTCTAGTAGGTTACTAAAACTAAGGAATTTTTCAGTAGTATAAAGCGGGGGTGGGGGTGGGGGTAGAAGCTGAGCCCTGCTCTGCCCTACTGTACCCTACCTATAATGTAGATGTAATTTGTTTAAATGTAAATGTAAATTTAAACAAAAATGAACATTACTTTAAAAGTATATTTAAAGTAACATATTTAATAGTTTTTTCTTCATTTAATGGATTTCCCTTTTAAAAGTATGTTTAATAACTTTGAATAAGTTGGTGAAAGCTTTTGAGTCTTTTGGACTCGTATTTAAGGTTATCAGGGATTGTTGCTTATCTGCTATACCCAAAATTGCATAAATTATAGGTTTATATCTGACTGAAAAGTAAAGCATTGTTTTTATTACTATCGTTAGGCATTAATAATAAAAGTTATGTGCTCAATGAATGAAGAAGGGAATAAATAAGACACTTCAGAATCCAGGTCATTGTTATATTTTATGCAATGTAATATAAGTTACTATACATTTTAACTGCTTTTTCTACTTAGCTGTACTATTAAATATTACTATTTTCATATTATGGGAAAATGAGCTCTCTCGAGGTTCGACATACTAAACAATACACCCAAGTATACACTACTTTCTAGTGTGTAAAGATGCAATGATAATGAACCGGAGTTGTAAGAAAGTTTTTATTTCAAAACAACTTTAAGAGAGAAACTGCACATTTCAGAAGGCGAGTACTCTAACCACACACGCTCAAGCTTCTGCTGGAACTTTTATCAAGGTCTTGCTCAGTGAAACATCTTTCCTTTGATTTCCATAAAGTGGAACTGTCGTAAAGCAAGGGGAAGCCTCTTCCTGGAGCCTATCAAGTTGTCGCTGGGCGGGTGTGACCGGACTGTCGCAAAAAGACGGGAAAGCAAAAGGGGGAGGTGAAGCCGTTGGGCGACCCAACATGGCTGCTTTGCCGGAGGAGCCGACGGAGGCAGTAGTGGTAAAGCCGGATCCTGATGCAGGAGCGCCGCCGCCCGCTCCGCCCGCTCCTCTCTCCCAGTCCCCGATCTCGACGGCAGCAGCAGTTGCAACAACTGTCCCTCCTGCGTCGGCGTCCTCGGTCCCTGCCACCCTTCTGGCGGATGGGGAGCCGCTTGCGGGAGGAGTTGACGCGAAGAGCTCGGTGACTTCCAGCCCCACGCCGCCAGCCTCTCAACTACCCGCCGACAAGCAGACTCTTCTGGCGGTGCTGCAATTCTTGCGCCGCAGCAATCTGCGCGAATCGGAGGAGATCCTCCGGAGGGAAGCCCGTGGTCTTGTCGACGACGTCCCGAGCGACCCGAATTCCTCAGCTCCTGGGGTCCCCGGAGCTCATGGAGGGGAAGGACAGGATCCCAGCGCCGGGATCTTGACCCCTGGAGCGGCGGACGTGCTAATCAATTCTATCACTTTTGGCCAGACTGGACCTACGATCTCTCCAGCTGCTATCACGACACCTCCCGCAGCGCCCTTGGGCCATCCTGGGAAAGGTGAGATGTAAAACATTAATTGCAAGTGTTCATTGAGCCAGCTAATTACATTTGCCCGGTTCTCCTGACAAATTAATGTACAACATATATAGTTCATTTCGGAGAACATCAAGCACTGTCCTTCTAAATTTACGGTGGTTATAGTAATATAATCTATAAGTAAACACTGAAGTGTTATGCGGGTTATTGATATTTTTGTTTGGAAGCATTAGAACCTATGGTTCATTTGTTTATTCTTTTTAGTGAGTGTTGTTCCTCCCTTTCCACTGTAAATTTTATAGTTTTAAATATGCAGTTTAAAAGCATGGTGGAGTAACATAACAACTTCTCAGATGCTTCCAAATGAAAATATTAACACACATTGCACTCGACTGTGGTTTTAAATTGCATATTTAAAACTAAAAAAAAACCCTTATTACTGACTGGGAGATTTTTTGTTATATTTTTATAGTTTAATATTCGGATATACCATGTATGTACCATATATACATTTGTTCCATATTCTGTTCCATATTTTCTGAATTTGGAACAGAATATATATTTGTCTTCTAAAGAGATTTTTCCAATAAGATATGTATCAGTGTTCCATATTAAGGATATGCAAAGTCATCACTTGGATTGGAGACTTTAATCAAAACAATAACAAAAGTATCCTTTCCTATTTATGTGCAGTATCATGACATACATAAAAATGGAGTAGAGTTGACACTTTAATAATTGCCCTCCCCCATCATACCCCTTTGTATATAATCCAGAAAGAAAAAGGAGTGGGAATTGGATCGCATAGTTGTGATCATTATCTTTACTTTTTGATCTCCTTGTACATTGCTCACACTTATTTCTAGAAGCTAAATATCAGAAATACAAACATTGGGTCAGAAATTGTGTCCTGATCCAATTTTGTAACTTCATGTGATAAATTTAATCCTTTAAAAATCTGAGCTATGAGACCAAAATTTGCTTCTCATCCAGAGTAAAGAACAAACATACAAGAATGCAACATGCTTAAAATAGCTTAATCCAGTTTAAAATACCTCTCCGTGTGTGAAAATTTCATTATTCTTCCATTGTTGTACATACAATAATTTTGCTGCAGTTGCAATATATAAAATCAGTCTGCCATAAGTCTTTTCTAACTCATTGTCCATAAATTCCAAATAAAGAGATTTCTGGTTTCTCCATAAATATTAATCTTTAAAATCTTATGAATTTGTATCCAAAATTTCTTAACTTCCTTAACTTTTTTCTTTCATTTTCCTTTTTTGTATTTAAAAAAAAATTCTTTTCTTTTTTTCCTTTTGATATATTTTCTGTTGCAAGAAAACATCTTAATGTGAATTTTAAAAAGTGGCAGTGGTCTTAGAGGGAGAATGGGAGAATTAGCTACATTCTAAGATGCTGCCAAATTGCCTCTCCCATGCATTAGGGAAAATTACATTTTCAAAAAAATATTTTATAGAGAAGACAAATCCTGATACTCTTTACATATTTTTGAAACATTCTGTTGGATTGGAAAGAAGGAGAAAGCTCTTGCTGAAATTGATGTTTAACAATATTGCACTAATTTTCTTTCTTTCTCATGCTACAAATAGTTATTAGTCTGTCCTCAGAATTTCCCTTCATTCTCTATATTTGATTTTACTGTACTTAATTTGTAATTTTGGGGAGGGGGAAATTGTAAACAATGTGTAAATATTTCTTAACTTTGAAAGGGTGGAATTAATGGGAAATTGCTAATGCTGCTGTTCTTAATAAACATTTAGTTGATAAATTTGGGTCCAAACATTCTTGCTAGCCATCGGTTGAATGTTGCTAGTTAAAATCAAATCTCATAGTCAATATGTGCTGGATTTGAAATAAAATGGGAGATTTTGCTACAAGGAATTAAAAGGATTTAGGATTGAAATAATCAATTGCAATAGAATGCCAACATTAATTTTCCTATATTAATTTTGTAGCCGGAGTTCTTGTAGAAGATCAGCCAGATGTGAGTGCAGTGCTATCTGCTTATAATCAACAGGGAGACCCAGCACTTTATGAAGAATACTACAGTGGATTGAAACACTTCATTGAATGTGCTCTGGATTGTCATCGAGCTGAATTATCACAACTTTTTTATCCTCTGTTTGTACACATGTACTTGGAACTAGTCTACAATGGACATGAAAATGAAGCAAAATCATTCTTTCAAAAGTAATAATTTTGTTCATTTAATACCCATGGATGTTTCACTAATAGGCACATAAATCCATAATTGTAGTTACAGTAAAAAACGACATATTTATTTTGAAGCATGGTAAACTGGGAATAGAAAGAATCTATAGCATTTACTTTGGGATGCATTTAGAGTAGAAAAAAATTCATTTGAAATATTTTGAAAATATAGAAAGCTTACTAGTCATCCTTCTTGGCAGAGAAAGGTTAACAGACATTCTTTTGAAAGTGGTTGATCGTGGTTAGTAAATGGATAGGATTTCTTCAGGGAATTTTGATGCATAATAAAGATTCCCAGTTACTTGGTTACTTACTATCTATACATTATTTCTTTTCATAGAGTTTTGATTTCTTGCATCAGTGAATATATAAAATATGCTTTGCTTTGTTTGTGGATATGTATATGTCAAAAAAAATTATTCTGAGGTGCTTAGAATCTAGTTAAGGTATATTTTGTCCATGTAAATTTTTTACTGCTGAAATGTTCTGGCTTGAAACATTGAATAATGTTATTCCTTCTTGGTAAAAGGATGATTTATCATGAAATGCTAAAACTATTGTTTTCTGTTTGAATATACATCCTTATTTATCAGATTTTGAGGTCATCCAATTCCTCAGCAACTCTGAACAAGAAATAAATAATTATATAAATATATAAATCATAACTGGCCAGAAAAACAAAAAACAAACATTGAAGCAACCATAACTAAGAGGCCTTCACAATCAATCTGTCACCAAGAAACAACGAGGTCTTTAGCAATTTCCTAGACATCTTAAGAGTAAGAGCTGCACAAATCTCTGGGGCAATAATATTTCAGAAACAACAAAATAGGGCCTCTTCCTGGTCCTGTCATTTGGCAATGTTTATTGACAGGACACAGAGAATACCAATCTTCTTAATTGTTCCAAGTAGGGAGGAGATTGATGGTCCCTCAGCCAAACCCTATGCCATGAAAAGCTTTAAAGGTGATAAACAGGATCCTTGAATAGTCCCCAGAAAGCAACTGGTAACCAGTCTAGAACATGTATCGCATAGGGACTTAAGTATAGTGTCAGTTGTTACCCATGTTGGTTACATGTACTGCTGCTAAGAGTTGCTCCTAATGGAGGACTATTGATTATTTTCCATCCAATTCTCCATACATCTCAATTATATTTCTGTGCCATAGTTTTTAATGTAACTATTTATGATAACAATTTTACAACATCTTCAAGATCTCCTGACTACTTCAATCAATGAGATGATTAAGTCCCCACTTATCTCTAATATATCCTTAATTTTCTCCCAGGTTTCATGGGGATCAAGAATGTTATTACCAAGATGACTTGCGTGTACTATCAAGTTTAACCAAAAAAGAGCATATGAGGGGCAATGAGACTATGCTGGATTTTCGAACAAGCAAGTTTGTGTTGCGTATTTCCCGTGACTCTTACCAACTTCTGAAGAGACATCTTCAGGAAAAACAGAACAATCAGATCTGGAACATTGTTCAAGAACATCTTTACATTGATATTTTTGATGGAATGCCTCGTAGTAAACAACAAATTGATGCTATGGTGGGAAGTTTAGCTGGAGAAGCAAAACGAGAAGCAAATAAAGCAAAGGTATGGTATGAGATATATCATCATGGACAGTATTGCACATGGATAAAAAACCATGAAAATTACATTTATGACTACAGTTGGTCATATTACGCTGCAATTAACAAAAATGTACTATTTTGCTCAAATTGAAAAATAATTATTGAGAACAAACAAATTTCAAAATAATAGTTTTAAGTTAATCAAGTTTTGGTCCATAAGAAACAAGCTTGTTTAAATTTGGTTCATATAAACAAGGAAGTAAGATTTTTTTATTTCATCTCTTAAGGATAAGCTTTAAGGTCAGCTGAATCACCTTGTGTCAGTCACACTGACCTTGAGTCAGTGAGCCCAACTCACATCACTGGATTGTTATTGTGGGGAAAATAGGAGGAGAATTTGTATTGGATATGTTTGTTGTCTTGAGTTGTTTGTAACAATAATAAAGACAAGATAAAAATAAATTAGGGGAGTTATAGATTAACAAAAATATTGAATCAATTGATAGCAGAGGCTTTTTGAACTTAAGGAAAGTGCCTTACCTGCACTGAAATAAGACCAGAAGTTTCAGAAAATGGCACTATGTGTAAAAATGCTTTACTTCATCCTCTTAATCTAACAATTATCTAGATAAACCTTCCCAACACAATTCTGATATGTCAGCATATCTGAGATTAGAGAGAGAATTATGGTTAGATCAGTGTAATTTCTTTTCAGCGTTCAGCAAGGGGTTTGAGGTTCTTATCACTTGATGAGATACGTCAGGAAAGAGGTGCTATTTAAAGAAATAGAACAATACTTTTTGAACTTTGGATTGTGATTTGTGCTTAGAGATAGTTTACAACATTGACATACTCAATCTCTCTTTTCCAAAACACAGGGGAGAAATGCTAAGGAAATGTTTCTGAAATTTGTACTTTCTCCTTTTGACTTACAGGTATTTTTTGGCTTATTAAAAGAACCAGAAATTGAGTTACCTTTGGATGACGAAGATGAAGAGGGAGAGAATGAAGAGGGCAAGCCAAAGAAAAAGAAGCCAAAAAAAGATAGTATGGGATCAAAAAGTAAAAAGCAGGACCCAAATGCTCCTCCTCAGAATAGGTAGAACCTCTCTTAACTTCCATTTAAATTGCTCAGGTGCAGTTCTTACTTAAATGTAACATTCCAAACTGTAATAAGCAACACTTTCTTGCTTAAATGTCCCTCCATTTTCACCCCCACAGCCAGCCTTCTGTGTAAAGAGAGATTCAAGTGGAGATGGAATAGAGAAAAACTATAAATTATGTGAATAGGGTGCAAATAAATATTTACTAGTCTTCAAGTGGAGACTAATAATTTGCTTGAGGATAAGCATCTGCTCAATGAGGTTGAAAATGTTCTGTGTTCTGAAACTGTTCTTCTTTATGCAGAATCCCTCTTCCTGAGCTAAAGGATTCTGATAAACTGGATAAAATAATGAATATGAAGGAAGCTACTAAACGTGTTCGGCTTGGTCCCGATTGTTTGCCTTCCATTTGCTTCTACACATTTCTTAATGCATACCAGGTTAGTGTACTGGATTGACAGTGGATCAGATTACAATACGGCCTTGTGTGAAGGCTTGGATTGGTGATTGCAGAGGGAAGAATCAAAAGACTCATAAACTATTGCTGAAGGAAAACAAAATTATTATTTTTTCAGTCGCCCAAATAAAGAATATTAAATTTCAAAAGGTGCAAACTTTATTTGTGAACTAGTCCAACCCTTCAGGGTGGCTTCAAAACCTAAAGTGAAGATAGAGGTTATTGTTATAGTCTTCGCTCCATTATTTCTGGGGGGCAGTTAACAGAGTGAGAAAGTAGCACAAGCCCCTCCACTTCCATTATATAATATGGGCCAAAAGCACATGCCTTTTGTGGATTTTAATTCAGGTGGGCCCCATTTTTATTTTAGCCTGGAAAGCCCCTCTTTGCAGTCTTTTTGAAAACATATAAATAGGGCTTCAGCAATAGATGTGTATCTGGAAGCACTGCATCTTTGCTTTGCCCCCAGTAATAAATAACCACACACTGCACAGTCAAACTTTCTGTTCTCACTAAGTTTTGAAGCCACTTAAAAAAAAAGCTGATAATTTTTATCTTATTCATTTCTTAACTTTTTTATTTAAATCTTGTCATCATTTTTATAAATAAGGGCAAACATGCTTATTATTCCTTTCTCCTCCTATTTTCCTCACAATAACTATCAGGTGGGATGGGCTGAGAGAATGACTGATTGATTGTTACCAGTTGATGGTTTATTGTTTACTTTCAGTCTAGTGTTATGCTTTAATTTTTTATTTAAAATAAAACTTTAATTGTGGTTTATGCCAATAGGGTCTTACAGCTGTGGATGTTACAGATGACTCTAGCATGATTGTTGGTGGCTTTGCTGATTCCACTGTCAGGGTATGGTCTGTGACACCCAAAAAGCTTCGCAGTGTAAAATCAGCTACAGGTAATAAAAATTAACTCTCATTTCAATTTTCATAATAGCTGTTCTGCTCTCATGGAGTTGTTCTGTTAGAATAACAATATTAAGCTGAAGAGACAAATACTAAAATAATGGCCAAAATATCTTCTTTGCAATTTAAGCATTCACATGTCTTTAAATTGCTTAACAATATTTTAATGTTGTTTAAGACCCTTGGATTAATACCTTTGAAAATTGTATTTTTGCATAAATATATACATCAGAAAAACTAAAAAGTACCGTATTTAGTGAACTAAGTATTATCTTTTTGGAACTTCATAACATGCACTCTGTGTAGAGATGCAGTCTTATACAGTTACTCCATCTCTTGCAACTGTTTGTTCAGAGACGGTTCAAAATTACAATGACAATGAACAAAAGGAATTATGACTTCTGTCCATAGTTACAGCTGCTGTAATGCCCCTGTGATCATGTGAACAAAGTTAAAGCACTTGGCAAGCTATCTGTGATTAAGACCGACTGAAAGGAGTCTGCAACACCACCACACCTTCCAGCCTACTTCCCCACCCCACTGGGTCCCTACCGGCCTTGGGCCTGCTTCACATCCCACTGGATCTCACACACTCCTCAACCCCATTACCATTTGATCACTTATTTTTTTTCAGTACTGTTGATCTCCTTCTGGAAGCAACAGCTTGTTGTGTGGTCCTCCTACACAGTGGAAGCTGCATGGCTCCATCCTGCATGGAAATGGGTGTCATTTCATTGCGGCCACTCCCAAAATGGAGACCACGTTGGGGAAGGGCCACTGTACCCCCCAGCCTTCCTTTGTAGTAGAGGATGTGTCTCATTATCCTGGAAGCAGTTGCCATGTGGAGAATGAATTGTGGCCACTCCAAAATAGTTTCTGGGACAGAACTATACGACCTCTACTGTGTAAGAAGGTGGAGTGACTTCTTCCAGAAGGAGATCTACAATACTGAAAAAATAAATGACTACATGGTGACTGGTGGGAAGAGGATATGGGACCAAGTGGGGTGGGAAACAGGCTCAAAGCCTGTAAGGGCTCAGTGGGGAGGAGGCCCAATATCTATGAGTATCCAGTGGAGTAGGGAAGCAGGCGCAAGGCATGCAGAGACTTCGAGTGGTGGAAAGTGGAGCATGGGGGTGACTCGGGGGTGGAGGAGACCTGGGGTAGGCCATGTGTAAACTGTGGAAGTGCTGCAGTACGGACCTGGTCCTCCTTCACTCAAGGCATTCAATGCTCCATTTAAGGACTTTTGTAGTTGCTTAACTCCATTGTGGAGAATAGGGATGGGGGGTCATTAAGCATGGGCTTCTTGCTTATTACCGCCATGAATTACAACTGTAATGGGTAGGCTCAATTACAGTCATGTTGAGGACTACCTGTATTATTGTGTACAGATGTACCAAAAGAGCCAGTTGGTATAGTGCTCAAGACACCAGGTTAGAAATCAAGAGGTCATAAGTTTTAGTCTGCCTTAGGCATGAAACTTGCTGGATGACTTTGGACCAGTTACTCTTTCCAGCAATGGGAAGGAGGCAATGACAAACCAGTTCTGAAAAATGCTTCAGGAACCTGTCAGTCAACACAAGGACCAAGGAAGGAGAAAAAATGGAAAACTGGTTGGTACCGGAAGATTTGAAATACCTCCGGTGTTTCCATTCCAATTTTCCTTCAGAACTATGATATTCTGTGGGTGGTTTTCTGGTTTCTGGAAGCAAGAGCAGTAATTTGGACTAGATATAGTTTGGAATATATTTATGTATTTATTTTATTTTAAAAGACACATAGCTACTCATAATTGTAACAACAATCCCGGGCAGCATACAACCAGTAAAAAGAACAAAAGTCCATCTTGGGGATGATACAGACCTGAAATAGGCTTTAATCTGGAGCATCATTCCATGAGCCAGATTTTGAAATCCATGCTCTATTTGTCATGGTCTTTGGGAGTAATTGAATGTTCCCAAATTATCAGGAAGAGTCAATCGCTGAATCATTGAGATTTGCACCTCATTAATAATGTTTTTTTGCCAAAAGGAAAGAAAATAAATAAATTCAGGAAGAATATAGAGATAGGAAATTCAGATGGTTGGGGGGATATAATAAAAGAAAATACTGAAAGTGCAGCTCTATTAGCCTATCAAAATAGGTCACCCATGTTATTCTATATATAAAAGAGCCGAGGTGGCGCAGTGGTTAAATGCAGCACTGCAGGCTACTTCAGCTGACTGTAGTTCTGCAGTTCAGCGGTTCAAATCTCACCGGCTCAGGGTTGACTCAGCCTTCCATCCTTCCGAGGTGGGTAAAATGAGGACCCGGATTGTTGGGGGCGATACGCTGACTCTGTAAACCGCTTAGAGAGGGCTGAAAGCCCTATGAAGCGGTATATAAGTCTGACTGCTATATGCATCACCAGTTTAACCGAGGGCCTTAGATTAAAACAATAAATATTTCACACCTTGAATTGCTGTATTTGTAGTACGATTTAATCCATTGTCTTTTAATGCAAATTAAGTAGATTTACTAAAACAAGTACTATTACCGGTAGTTGATTATACTGAATATGAAATTTAGGGTTTTTTTTTCCTTTCAGATCTCAGTGTCATAGATAAAGAATCTGATGATGTTTTAGAAAGAATCATGGATGAAAAAACAGCAAGTGAATTGAAGATTTTATATGGTCATAGTGGACCTGTCTACGGTGCTAGCTTTAGTCCTGATAGGTAAGATAATAGCTCCTTCCCTGAGAGTGTGTGAATTTTTGATTTACAGGTATTGTTTGAATAGATGTATATGGTGATAAACTTTTAGGAATTTTTTTGTTCTTGCTTGTTTTGTCAGGAATTATTTGCTATCATGTTCAGAGGATGGCACGATCAGATTGTGGAGTCTTCTAACTTTTTCTTGTTTGGTGGGATACAAAGGACATAATTATCCTGTATGGGACACACAATTCTCTCCATATGGATATTATTTTATATCTGGTGGCCACGATAGAGTGTCTCGGTAAGAATTATCATTGGTTTCTCATATAGATAACAATCTCAGAACTGTTTATTTTTAGCTAGGAAAACTTCTTACGTTAGTTGCTACTGTAACTTAGAATATGTCCTATATTACAAAATGACCATTGATTAAAAATAGTTAGGTTTATATTTATATAGATGCACAAGAGACAATATTTCATTTTTAATACAATCTATTTTTTTCTCTTATTAAACATACTCTCAACTGGATTAAAGTTTGTGGGCTACAGATCACTATCAGCCTTTGCGGATCTTTGCTGGTCATCTGGCAGATGTCACATGTACACGTTTTCACCCAAACTCCAACTACATTGCCACAGGCTCAGCAGACAGAACTGTGAGACTTTGGGATGTACTGAATGGAAACTGTGTAAGAATCTTTACGGGACATAAGGTATGAAATCCATATGGAAATAATTTGATTTTGCCGCTAATCTAATTATATAAATAGATCCCATTCACTGCATATTCAGGTAGGTAGGTAGGTAGATTCATATCCAAATTGTAACTTTCAAATGCAAATTTTAGGGGAAACCCGATTACAGGTTTGCAAGCAAGACATAATTTACACTTGTAAGAATCCTTAATTTTACCCAGCAGGCCGTATCAAACATACTGTTAGAACTTTTCATTCAAAAATCAGTCAAACCGATCAGTTTTTTCCTCATAAAATAGGTTCATATATTCTACCAATCATGGTTTATGTACTTTTATTTTAAAACTAAAGTGGTTTGATTTGTACATCGTGCTAAGCCCAAACCAAGGCACTTTATGATCTATTGTGTGTATATATACCAAGCTAGCAAAACACTCTTCTGGCAAGTCAGAGAGCAAATACAATGAGAACTCCGCCTATTAGGGAAGTTCCTGGTGAAATGTTAAAGATTTCTAATAAGATAGACTGTGGCACTTTGCACTAATTGTGACCTTTTCTAAAATCGGAGACTTTAGCACTCATGCCTATTATTTTGAAGATGGACTACTACAATGCATCTATACTGGAGACTGGTCTTGATGACTACTTGCAAACTTTTAAGTAATGCAAAATATGGCAGCCATATGCTGGTGAGAGTGCCATAACAGCAGTAATATATCAGTTGTCAGTTTGTTTTCAGGAACATGGTAAAGTGCTACTTACAATGCCATGCAGATTTACATTGCTTATGATTAATCTTTCTAGAAGCCAGTCTCCTTCAGAGAGAATCTGCATGTCCATTCATGAAAGGAGGCTCCGAGGTCCCTCATAACAGAGATGTGTGAAAGCTCAGTTTTTACACTGACAAGCAAATAGTCTGATGCCAGACCAAATCAAGAGATGTGGGAAACTCTACATTCACCCCTAAGGGATGGTTTCTTTAGTGGGAGAGAAAATCACATAAATAGAGCTTGTATCTGAGTTATTACTGTTTATGATTTTAAAAAACTATAATCAAAACATCCTTCTGGCCATATTTAAGTTCATTATTTGGATTCTGGGCTGAAGTAGATAATGAAGTAGAAAATTAAGTATGCTTGACCCAGCTACATTTGGATTCTGCTGGAAATTGAAAAGTGTTATCAGATGGACAACTGCTGATAACTGATTTTGTTCCAACTGGAATTTTTCATCTACAAAGACTCATAACTGAATGGGAATGGATAGCAGATTTAAACACTAAGCATGTTTAATTGAACATTTATAAATTATTTTCAGCCTGTTTTATTTGTTTACCTCTTAGGGAACAGTTAATTCATTAGCATTTTCTCCTAATGGACGATTTTTGGCAACTGGAGCAACTGATGGAAGAGTGCTTCTGTGGGATATTGGTCATGGTTTAATGGTAGGAGAGCTAAAAGGACACTCAGACACAATTTATGCACTCAGGTTCAGTAGAGATGGAGAGATCTTAGCTTCAGGTATGATTTAAAAAAATATTATAAAACTAATGCTATCAACTACAACACTATATTTTGTGCACCATCTCATTTCTAAAGATGAAAAATAACTGCAGAAATAGTTGCATTAGTATTATAAATGGTCCCATCCATCCATGACATCCTGACAATAAATTTCTTAGATGGTTTGAGCCTTTGGAAATGAACATTTGTGCAATTTTGAAACCAGTTTTGCTAGCATTGTCTTTGTACAATTGGTTTCATATTTAGATTGAAGTTTAATAGAGCGGGACTTCTTGAAATAAAGTTGTGATCTGTAGTATATTCCTTTAAATTCAATTCAAACATTTTTCTGTCAACATTATTGGGCAGATAAAAGTGTTTTACATGACAGTGTCGTAGTTTTTTTTATAAATTTTAAAAAATTGATGAGTATCTTCCAAATATCACAGCTCATATGAATTCTTTATAAATTCCTGGTATGTTGAGCATTTCGTTATTTTAGTTGAATATACAGTTTTAAGACCAGACTGTAGAAATCATAAAATACAATAAACAATGAAAAAGTGAGTAATGTAAATTGCATAAGCTCCATTTATATCAAACTACCAGTATATTTGGCAGGTAGAACAAATGTTAACTCAGAGCACTAAGTATGGGTCAAAAGAGGGCATAGGAAGATGAGTGAAACAGTTCTTGATAGCTTCATCCAAGCATGGTCAGAGATGCCTCAAATATCTGGCGTTACTGAAGCTCTCTTCCAATACCTTTGAGAATAAGGTGTTAAATCTTATGTGGTATGCTTTTGTGTGAGACAGATGAGGCTGGAAAAGTAATTAGGAATGCTAGTAATAAGGTATACTATAGAAGTCACTGTAGCATTATTTTGAAAGTTTATGTTTATTCTTCAGATCCAAATGGAGGTCAACCTTCAACATAATGTTCCTGGTCCAAACAATAACAGGAATAGTCAATGCTCTTGTGTTCTGAATCAAGACATAATTTTGCTTTTACATTTACTGTGATATTTGTTTTTCCAGAAAATACTGTGTTTGACAAATTGACTACAATGTTTAGAGAATCCATAGATGCCATGAACTGATAATTGCAATGCCTATGTTTAACATTCTTCATGTATTTTTTTTGAAGGTTCAATGGACAGTACAGTTAAACTTTGGGATGCTGTGAAAGCTTTTGAGGACTTGGAGACAGATGATTTTACAACAGCCACTGGACACATAAACCTTCCTGAAAGTTCACAGGACTTGCTTCTGGGCACATATATGACCAAATCAACTCCAGTTATACACCTCCACTTTACTCGAAGAAATTTACTTCTTGCTGCTGGGGCTTATAGTCCTCAGTAAAACACAAAAGTAAATGGCTTGATTATGCAAGTCTTGTAAAGTATGTTTAGATCTTCACATTCCTGAATATTACGATTAATATATTGTACAAATGAACTGAAATTCTATTGGTACAAGAGTACTAAGTAAAGCAGGACAGATAAAAAAACTTGCATTTCTGCTTTTCTCTAACCCCCACCCTCAAACAGGAACAGTTTTTTCTACTGAAATCATAAGGAAGGAATTGATGCCAGCTGCGAAGATAGTGTAAATAGACAGCTAGTTTGGGTGCCAGTCAATCCTTTTTCCCCTTTCTCAATGGTCCTTGGGACACCTTTCCCAGCATTAGCACTGCATATTTTTTTGTAAAACTTGTTCAAAAAAGTTGGGACAGTAGAATGTAATGAGCAGCATGCTGTATTTATGTAGCAAGAAAATCAGAATTATTTAAATTAAGTAACCCAGAGCTTTAAAAATCACATTGTGTAATTACATATGTATTGGGAATTACTAAAATAAGTAGCATCTCAGATTGACTTTATAAATGTTACTTAAGACTTTTAAGAGGGAGACTGGCTTCTCTAAGAAATCAAAATATTGTACTACAGAAGTAAAAATTATTGTCACAGAAATATGGCTATTCAAATATGAATCAGAAAAAAATAGCTGGCTGTAAACTTCCATAATAAGTGTTGACTTATGAATTTTTTTTAAAGTGATTTTGTATTTTATATAGTTTTGTATCTTTATAATAAAAATTCTGTAAAAATACTTGCATTTGAGTGAGTTATCTTTACATGGTTTTTTAAGAAGCAACCTTTTATTAGCATACTTTTAATGCAATGAATCAGGTACTTCTCACGTATAATTAGGATCAGAATTTCTGTTGCTAAGCAATGTAGTCATAAAGCATGATGGCACATGGCTGCATCATTTAACAATAGCAATCCTGGCAAATGAAAATAACAGATCATTAAGTGAGAACATTATATGAGTGCGACTTGCAACTTGCCAGCTTCCCATAAGCAAAATCAATAGGAAAGTTGTGTGGAATTTGTTTGTCCTGGGTGAATTGCAAACTAGTGGACAAGTACTAAAGGGTGAGAGGGAAGTGCTGAGGTGAATTATCCAGGATGCTGCTGTGGTGTAACTGCAGGATGGCATGTGTTATGATGCAAGTGTGCATTGTAGTATATAGAAACTCTGGTATCTCATTCTGTAGCAGGGCTCCTTGAGAGAAAAAATGGTGGAGCACTTTTAAGCGACTTTCAACCTTCCCTGTTGGCTTCCCCATTGACATATGACCATATGATTGTTATATGATCACGGGTGGTGCAGTGACTACAACTTTTGAGAACCAGTGATAAGTACTTTTCAGCATGACAATTTTGGTTGCTGAATGAGTAGTCATTAACGGAAGATTACCTGTACATAATTACAATTTCAAAGAAGTTATGATACAGCAAATAGTGAAAAAATTCTCAGATAATGTAATTTGTGGGGAAAAAATTGCTAACATTTCTGGGATTGTATGATGCCGGCACTTAGCACGGGATTGAAACAAAAATGTGTTTCACATCTGCAAGAAAATCATCAAGCTCAGAAAGAACCAAAGACCCAGCAGGTCAACCCTGAGCTACAAATATTCTCTTCTATTACTACAGATTTGTTTTAGGGAAGCTTTATGCTTTTAAAGAATTTTGCTGTGACTGGTTAACCTTTTCTCCTAGAACCACCAGGAAAGCAGTGTCAACTATATCCCTGCATCTAAGTCCCAGATGGTTAGAATAATTTAAAAAAGTATTTATGTAGAACATCAGAGAACAATTAGAATTAGGTGTGATTCACATATAACACTGGACTATGATTTAGGAGAGGGAGTGGGCAGTGGGCATAAATTTTCAAGACTTTAAATTTTTCAACATTTTTAAAAATTATAAAACTGAATTGTGATTGATGGCACCCAATAAGAGCAAACATGTTCTTTATGGATTTGGGCTAGTACTTGTATGCAATATACTTTCAAAGTGCTGATTGCAGGAATAAGGTAGGAATACACACCTCCCTTTGTATTCTAAACCCCCCCCCCTCATTTTTTTTATCTAATGGATTCTCCATGTAGTTTTACTGATAACAATATAAACATGGTTTACTATTTCCATCTTCCAGGATGTTCTTTAATTGCCAAGTCTACGGTTCTGGCCTTTCCAAATGGTTTCTTATACATGTACAGCCAGGCTGATGTAGGCATGAAGATGCTGGCCTAGAAACCAGAAAAGTGATTTTTAGGCCTCCTTTAGGCTTGAAAGATGGCTTGGTGATGATTTTGGGCAAATTTTTCAATCCAACTCACTTCTTCGCAGGATTGTTGGGGAAGTAGTATTGGCACTCTTGCTGCCTTGACAGATGGATGGATGGGTAAGATAAAAATATAGTAGTACTTACCAAGTCTGAACCTGCTTAGATTTTTAGGACAGCCAAGGTTGGTTAATTATGCTGTCTACTATAGGGATTTACAGACTTGATTATTTGGGACAGACACTGGGTATCACTTTTTAAATACAAACCTGTTTGGCCATTTATTAAAAGTTAACACCTAAAATTACATAGCATGGTTGGTCAGTGTACAAATCCAGTACTATAAATCCAATTTTATTAATATAGAAAATAATTGCAGGATATTATTTTAACATTTGCCTAGTTTTTGATATCTCCCTTTACTTGTAGAAAAATCACACAGGATATGGTAGATGGAGAACGACATAGGGAATATGCATTAATGTGTACAGATGCACATAAAACTTTATAGGCCACTATTTTAACATTTTAAATCATAAAAGCCAATAATCTACATTTAACGAATTGTTTTTCTCATTATAAACTTGTCCATACATTAAGTTCTTCAGAATAAAATCTTGATTTTTTTTTTTAATGGGCATTTGTGAACTGTTCTAAAGAATTATTTGTTCTTTTTTTTAAAGATTGTGCCATGTTAGCTTACTTTCCATATATTTTATAGTGCCTACCTTGACTATTCTGTTTGTTTAGAAAGGCAGAATAGTGAAAATACTTTTCAGTGAAATAAATCAGTGCTCAAAACTGTTAAGGCAGAGATATGATGTTGCTTTCATGTTAAAGAGTCACCTTTTATTTTGGAGCAGATGGTTTATTGCAATGCTTTAAAATTACTCTTGTTTATGGGCAATATAGCTTCAGAGGGCTTCTTTAATTAATAATATATACACCAGAATTTTGGACAGTTTTCACTCATGGATTGATACGAAAGGCAAATATAGTCATTTTTCATGATTTACTGAACTGCATCTGCTTCTGCAACTCACAGACAGCAATACAACAAGGAAGGTCCAACAATAAGAACCTGTCCAAGAAAAAAAAAAGAAACTTTAGTCAACACATAATCTACCATAACTTTTATTTAAGACTCAATTCTTCTCTATGAAATGAGGAAATGGGTGTACAGGTAGTCTTTGCTTACCAATGTCCTTTGTTTAACCACCATTCAAAGAAAACCTCACATTTAAGACCTTTGCAAGATCCCATAGATCATGGGATTATCATTGCAACAAGCAAGTTAATAAAGAATGTGGAAATAAAACTGTAACTTGTGACCATATAATGTTTTGCTTAGCAACTGTGGGGCTCCACTTAACCAAATGGGAAGGCTGTAAGCCCATTGAAGCAATTTGATCTTCTGCTTAGTGACCATAGTGCTTAGTGTGCAAATTGCAATCCCAACTATAATTGCTAAACAAGGGCTATCTGTAGACATTACATAGAAATAAAAATAGGGTCACTAACGGATATCAGAAGTGACAGAAAAGTTCATTAAGTAAGGAATTACAGAATTGACAGTATGGAATTATATATTATTAGACTGAAAATAAAATAGGGTAAGCTTCAGTACACTCACTAAAAATAGCTAAAACAGGTAGACCTTGCTTAGTATCTGCATCAGTCAGTGATCATCTTACGTTATGACAGTGAGGACAAATAAAGTTTATGATCAAAGCCCACTTTTATGATCTCAATGTCCCTTTGTCATGTGTTTGCTGATTAGTAAATGTTGCCCTATGCTTGACCCATTTTCCTTCTTTTCCTCCTCTCCTCAGAGAGGATAGGCTAAACAAGTGAACTGTTTTGAGCTGCTTTTCTCCAACCAAGTGCTAAATAATTAAAAAGGGCTAGCCAGAAGTTAACTGTCTGTAACTGACTAGACCTGAATCAATTTCACACCTTTGGGTTTTGTTTGCAGCAAAGGAGCTTGTTAGGCAAACAACTGGTGCCAGCTCATTACTTTCAATATGTATTCCCCATTGTGGCCTGCTTATTCTCTTGAAATTCCTTCATCTCCAATAAATATAAATGCAAACATTAATTCCCTTGCTAATTATCCCAATGATAATTCTAAAATGAGCATTCTAAAAGGCAGAGAAATAAGGGGGGGGGGGATTGCAAGATTTGCTATTTTACTCTCCATGCCTGTGAGGCAAATTCTGGAAACCTTTTGGACTCACTCAATTATTTTGGGTCAAATCCTTTTGAGACTGTAAAGCAAAGCAAAGCTAAAGTAACACTGTAAGCTAATTGTGGTCATATGATTTTTATGTTGTGACTGCATCACTTAGCAACCAAGTTGCCACTTCCAACTGTGGTTACTAAATGAGAACTTCCTGCAATTAAACCCTTTTCTTAAGCAAGCTGCATAAAATCTCTGTAACGAGAAAATTAGGAAAATAGCTATATTAGAGATTATTTTAGATTTTAAGTTCCAGTGTTACTAGATGGAGGTTATTGTTTATTCACCAAATTATGACACTTACTTATTTGTGTGAAATTTCCTTAGGTTTCTTCATTTTATATCCAAGGAAGAGCACTAGAAGACTTCCGTATGTAAGTATCACATACTAAAGACAGAATGCATACAGGTCAGATCAACCAAAATTTCAAATGGAGAATGCATGCAGGTCAGATGAACCAAAATTTCAATTGGATACTGTAAAATTATAATGGCAGATACTTACATTTCTTCTGCCTATTATTGTGTAGCTATTGAAGTATTTCTTTAATCCTGTAAATTGGTGTTGTGATCCAGAATCTGGTCCTGCCATTATTGCTTGATCTAGATGCAATAGAAATTAATTTTAATTTAAAAACAATTTTGTTTCTTATATTTATTTGATGAATTTCTAATGCATAACAAAATTACTGGTAACTAGTAAACAAAAAACAATATGCTAACAGTTACAAAGCAGCTATACTTGCTTTCTTGTAGTTTTGTCTCAAGTAAGTAGTCTGACAGAAGATCACATGGATATGTAGCCCAGGACTGAAGCAGGTATACAAATAAATGAACTGCTTTAAATATTACTTATTCTAGGAGAAATACCAGTTATGGACAGGTTGCATTCTCTCCCGAAGATCAGAGGTTTGCAGGTTGGGATCCTCCTGGATCCAACACTGGTGTAGAATAGTAATGACACCAGTAGTAAAGAGAGCCTTTTATCACCTTTAGCTGATAAACCAACGGCTTTCATACCAGGAGAGAGACTTAGCTTCAGTATCTGATATTGCGGTGAATTTCAAAAGGGATTACTGCGGTGTGTCCCTTAGTTTTTCAAGCTAGTTTGAAAATTGCAGCAAGCATATAATGCAATGGGATGTAAAATGATCAACTCTTGAAGATAGTACATAATCCTCTACCATGTATGAAAAAGCTTACTGGTTATTGTGTCCAACTCAAGGTTTATATGCTGTATATGTCCCAACTCCCAGTAATACTCACATGGTATATAAAGGCTTATTTAGCTTAGGGCCAAGATACTTACATGACCATCCCATATAATCTGCCTTCCACTCCTAAACCATCAATGGGACATCTTTTAGAAGATCTGTTGCTGATAATTCTGCTTTGGCAAAGCTCATAGTTGAGGAACAAAGTGCTATTTGAGTTGAAACAATCCCAATTCTTATTACAATTTAGGGGGAGTTAAAAACACACTTAGTAAGCCAGGGCCTCAATATTTTAATTTAATACATTATTTTAATTATATTTTTCACTTTAACTTTGGTATTTGTAGAGTAGGTTTTCTAGTTAGGCAGCTTTATAAAAGATCCAAATAGTCATGAACCAAATAGTCCAACTGCTCAGATTTGATGAAACAACCACATTTTATTAGTTTTCTAGAAGCCAGGTGGGAAGGGGTCAATCACACACAGGGCAATGCTATTCCCATGAGTGAGGCAGCACTGAGAAAATATGCTGAAGAGTCCCTAAAGTAATAAAGACACATAAATGACTTGCCCTATTGAATCCCATCAAGTGGATAGATATTATTGGGAGAAGGCTGCCCCACAGGTACAGGGCCCAAAACAGTGAAAACTTTAAAGGTGACAACAAACTAACCCTCAGTCTCAGTGAGCCAGAGTGGCTTTGAATTGTACCCAGAAACCAATAGGTAGCCAATGTGGCTGTTAGAAGTGTTACATGTGTGTCTAGAGTTGCCAATCACTACCCAATCATCGCAGGCCCCAAATTTCATACCGAGCTCATTCCAATAGTCCAGTTGAGTAGTTATTAAGGCATAAGTAACAGTAATGCCTTTCACTCCAAGAAAAAGTGCAACTGAAATACAAAATGAAACTACAAAGACCCTCTTGGTCACAGATACTACCTGCTCTTTGTGCAGGAACTATGAATTCAAGGAGAAGTCTGAATTGTAAACCAGTTCCACCTGCTTAGATTTAACAATGGAATTTCATTGAAATTGACAGATCTTGGAACCCAATGGTACTCTGTCTTGCTAGGATCTGTTCTTCCCCATCCAGTCTTGGAGAGTCTCCTGGCAACAGCATCATTGACAGCATCATTTATTTAACCATAGTTGAGAATTACATCATCAATTACCTGATGAAGGATGCCAACCAGCTGTTTCACCTAAATGTTGAAAAGGATTGGGGAGAAAATAGAGCCCTACAGCATTCCCCTATTATCAATTAAGGCTTTAGAGTTGATCATTCCCCCACCTCCTCCAACTCTTAAAGGTGAAAGAATACTATGATGGATGGTATTGAAAACAACTGTGAGATCAAACAAAGCCAGGGAGACTAGAATCTATACATAATGCAATGAATGCTCTCTCTTAAACTAAATGTTGACTTAAAATAGGGGTGTCAAACTGGCGGCCTGCGGACTAGATGCGTCACATGCAGGCCACAACCACCCCAGCTCCAAAAAGGTAAAAAAAATACTATGATACATCACATGACACTATTGTTCGACATCCATGACCTAATATCTGACTGATATGTGTCCAGATGTTTCCTCCAGGCACCTCTACAGTTGAAGTTCAACTACTTTCTCTCTAGGAGAGAATGATTTGTTCCTCCCACTGGAAGCCTTTATCAAGTTGTTAGTGCTAGACAAGACAGTGTACAAATTTTAACTTCTTTGGTGTTTGTTTCCACAATGGACTAATCTGTTTCTCAGTACCCTCAAAAGCAACCTATGACAATCAAGATACCTAGCCTAGCTTAATCTTCTCCTAATGCTAAGCTAACCACACTTCCAGACATCCAGTTAAAAAAAAAAAGTTGCATGCAACACTAGGAGAGGGCGCTACAATGCACAATAGGTAACGAGAGTATTCTGCTAGGGCTGGGATGTAGTATAGTGTTGTTTTTGGCATAGGTAGAAGGATATTGTAGGCATTCTTAGAGCACCAAATTTTTCACCCAGAAACAGAGAAAGCAACATCCTATTAACCGTTTAAGGATCAATTTACATAATCAATTATGAACTTTTAAGTGCTTGACATTTCCCCAGATAAGGGGCAAAAACGTCATAGTATTCAACACATCTGTACCTGATTACAGTGAATAGAAAAGTGTGGAGGTATATTCCATCCGTTTAGGATTTGAAATGGGATACAGGACTGGGGAGTATAAATCAATCAATCCAGTACAATATTTAAAACAAAGTACTCCATTATATGAAAACCACTTACAAAGTATTTTACTTTTCTATCTAGACGAGCACAGGTAGATTCCTTTTCCACCTGAATTTATATCCACTTAAGAACATAACATCTGAAATATGAAAGAGACAGGCTACCTATAGACAGGTAGCACTGCTCAAACATAAATTTAATTTAACTACCCAAGAACAAAAAAATTACTATACAATTCCAGGATACCGGTTGAGGGAAATAAGGTAGCTCTGCATACCCTAGTACATAGTCCTATTTATCAGGCAGCAAATGATCCTACTAATCATTTTTTGTCCTTCAGGTGCTTTTCAAAAGTGTTGGCAACTGTCACGTTGTCCGACATTGTAATTACAATAGCTGTGATTCAGAACAAATGGAAGACTCTGGTTGAGAAGGATGCTATAAAAATAACGTTTGTAAAAGCAGGCATAATCTTTCAAATAAGTACAGAACAAAATTGGTATTCAACCCCTAGTTATTTATATATTGCAATAGACAAAGTTTAATTTACTTCAAAGCATGCTGACTGAGAAATATTATTCACAAATACCAATAACGACAAGGCGGCACCCACCGCGTTTTCTATCCGCTACCTCCTCCTCCTCTAAGGTATGAACGACTCAATGCCCTTCATGTACAAAATGGAGTCATTCAATTGATCAACCAATTCCCTAACCAATCTTCGATGCGCTGAGGAGGGACTTTATTTAACCAAACCGGAACTGTGGCCAAGACCGGTTTTTATAATTGGCCAAAGAATATGCTCGTCAAATTACTAGCGCCTATCTTCTGTGACGGAAATCAGTGCCGTGGCTCTATGGTTACTTAGTAATCGGCTTAACTTCCTTTTACCTTTTTTGTTTCCGGCATCGTTTTCCCTTCCGGGTCAAGGAGCAAATAGTGTCCCTTCTTCAAGCGTGAGATTGATACCTTAAAAGTAAGTCTGAGGAATGTAAGATGGGTTCTTTGGAAGAAGGCGAGTGGTGGGGAGAAGGAATGGAGCAGGACGTAAAGAGGGAAGGCTTACTTTCCGAACTGGGAATGGAGGAAGAAAGCGAGAGTTCCACGTGTTTCAACTTGTGTGGACCTCAAGCGTTGCGAGTGGACTTATAGTCTCCGCTGAAATAATCGCTTACCAGGTTTTTTTTGGGGGGGGGGGTGTATCCGCAAAGTGCCTTCTATATACATCATTGGAAGAATATAATTTTATAAAATTCTGTGAAGAACGAAAAAAATCTTCAGTAATTTAAGATAAAGCGATGGTCCCCTTTTCCACTTTTAGTTCTGGTTATTGTGAAGATATCCTTACTGGTACAGTTAGTTCTCGACTTACAACAATCCATTTAGTGACTGTTCAAAGTTACAACGGCACTGAAAAAAAGTGACCGACGACCCTTTTCACACTTATGACCATTGCAGCATCCCCATAGTCAAGGGATCAAAAATTCAGACACTTGGCAACTGACTCATGTATGACTGTTGCAGTGTCCCAGAGTCGCATGATCATCTCCCCCCCGCAAGTTTTATTTATTTTATTTATATTACATTCAATCCAACTTTCATTAAATAGTGGGTGGTCTGGGTTACAATCACATTTAAACAGTCATATACATCTTTGCTTTAGTATTCATCTCATAATAATAACAACATAGTGATATAGCAACAGTAATACTTAACATCATCTTCTTTAACCACTCTCCTCTTTAATACATCATCTTTTAATATCTCTTCCCTTCTAACGTCTGTCTCTATTATCTAGCTGTTAATACAATAAAAAATTAAGTACATCCCATGTCCAAAAAACAAACAAAAAAGAAATATATAGATATAGATATAGATATCTATATATCTATAATTATCTTATATATATATATATATATATATATATATATATATATATATATATATATATATATATATATATATATATATATATATATACACACACACACACATACATACACATACACACACACACACACACATATATATATATAAATATATATAAAATATATTTTAAAAAAATAAAGAGAAAAAATAAAGAAAGGGAGGGGAGGTAGGAAAGAATCACTCCAGGTAACAGCAAAAATAAAAATAAAAATCCCTTCATCATCTCATTGCCAGCTTCAGTTATAGTTGCTATGCCTCGCATGATCATCTTTTGAGACCTTCTGACAAGCAAAAGTCAATGGGGGAGCCAGATTCATCTGACAGCTGTTTATTTACCACTGCGATGATTCACTTGCAAAACTCACTTAGCAAAATGTCTCCCTTAGCAAAATAAATTTGGGGCTAAGTTGAGGACTACCTGTATCTCACTGTTTACTGCAGCCATTCATTGTGGCTCCTGTTTGTCTTCCAATTTCACCCTTTTACTTTGGTAACTGCATCAACAAATCTTATGCACAAAAGAAACTGCCTTCAACATCACCATGGCTGCAGTACTAGTTTCAAATGCTTGCACATCTTTTTAAAATTCCAGCCCTTTTCAATTGTGAGAACGGTAGAATTCAATTTATAAGTTTTTTTTCTTGGAAAACCAATTGTGTATTGGTTTCATCTTATTATGCAACCATTAATGACTTGGAGATTTAGCTAAGCACAGAAGTTTTCTAATTGTATAGGAATCAATAATATTAATAAAGAGATGAGTAGGAGCCCAGAATCTGAACCTTACAAAAAAAATTGGGCCTCTTAAAATCCTGCAACCCTGTGCAGAAGAGTGACTTTATAAGGTTGAATTGTATTCTGCCCAACAATTTATTCTGTTTCAGACTTTATTTGGTGTTCTGCTTCTGTGATGATAATAACTAATGGATAATGTATGTAGCCAATAGATAGTATTAACTAATAGCTAGCAGGTAATACATGAATAATAGTGTTCTGTGCATCTTCGGTGTTTAGTCATGCCGGCCACATGACCACAGAGACGTCTTCAGACAGCGCTGGCTCTTCGACTTTGAAACGGAGATGAGCACCACCCTCTAGAGTCGGGAACGACTAGCACATATGTCTGAGGGGAACCTTTACCTTAATACATGAATAAGACTAAGCGTGTACCTGAAAGACCATTCCAAACAGTGAACCAATCATATATTTTTATAGAAATGCATAAAAGCATTTTGCAGAATGTTTGTTTTAGATGCCAAGTGCTTTAGACATTGTGTTTGCTCAATGTTTTCTGTAATATGCTGAAAACAGGATCCCAGGTTTTTTACTTATTTTTTAAAATCATGGAGACAATGCTTAGTGGGGTTTGCTTTGGGTTGAAAAAGATCTGTACAAGAAAATAATAACAATGTTACTTAATGCTCAGAAATATAGTAACAAACCAAAGTAAATGTTAATTTTAGAATAACAGTTTTTATTGCAGTTTTATGCTGATAGTGAAATATAAAAATAGCTAATTAAATGTTTGAGAGGCAAACAGGTTAAAATAATTTCTTTGAAGCAGACATATAGCAAAGATATAACTTACTTTCCTTCTCTGTTACAAATTCATATTTATTTTTATTGGACTATTATTTCTATAGATAATAGTAATAGGGACACTGTGATGCTGTGCCAGCAATTTCAGGATCTAGATTAACTCTTCAGAATTTCCAGGATATTGTTTTTAAGAAAGTTATTAAGAAAATGAGCTTTTAAGAAAGCTCATTTTAACTACTTTTGCAAAATGAATTCAATCATTGACTATAAATAGTTATTCAGTTGAAACTATTTCCATACCAAATTGAAAAGCTTTAGTTTAATAAATCATAGAAAAATCATCTGTTAATCTTGACAACTAAGCATTGTGAAACTATAGCTCACTGAAAAAAGAACTTAAAATAGTCAACCTCTGCTAAAACAGTTCAATTTTAGAATATTTGTATGATGCAGTTAATTAAAATGTCTATGATCCCTCTGGCCCAGGACTTAGTTATTGATAAAGAATGAATCTTGATTATCAGTGTCCCAGAATTCATTGGCCTTCTCTTATCTCATGTCTTTTGGTTGTTCTGAACTTCCCATCATTACCCACTTAACTTACCCAGAAGATGACATGGGTATCATATATATATATTTGGATGGTTCCAATTTTTGACACTGTTAGAATGGCTAAAGAGCTAATAATTTAATAAAATGAGTCAAATATTATATATTCTTATGATTTAATGTCTGTCATCTCATTCCTAAAATGAAATAATACTTACGTTGTATGATTTTATCCTGATGATTTATAAACTCTAAATAGTTTAGTTTCCTTTCATAAAGAAAGACAACCATGTCATCTGTGGAGGAGAATTTTCCAAGAGGTGGTACACAGAAGAAAGGAAAGGAAGAAAAAACAGTCAGACAACCAACGGTAGATGACAATTTATTCAAGGTATGCAAATTAGGAACATTTAACTTCTGTTGTCTCAGACTGTTGATTCCTCCCAACTACAGTAGTTTTGTGACTGATATCAATTGCCTTATTCCTTGACTTTCTTAGAATCACAGGGCTGGATGGGATTTTGGAGGTCCAGTCCAATCCCCTGCCTCCTTATATCATACCAGACAAATGGTTGCCCAATCTTTTCTTGAAAACCTCCAATGATGAGTACCCGCAACTCCATCAAGCAAGCTTTTCCATTGATTCATTGTTGTCACTTTTAGGAAATTTTTCTTTATTTCGAGATTGAATCCCCTTCTAGTAAATTTCCACCCATTGCTTCTTGTCCCGCCCTCAGGTGTTATGAAGATTAAATGGATGCCCTCTTCCCTGTTATAGATTGCTGTCATGTCTCCCCTGAGCCTTCTCTTAAGCTAAAACAGGGGGTCCCAACCTTTTCTATACCTTGTACCACTAGAATGCTTCTGATATATTCTCTCACCCTTAAAAAATAAACAATGTGCCTATAATTATACGTATACATTATAATCTTGGTTTGATTTATTGGATTTATTGGATTTGGATTATAATCTTGAAACTTCTAAACCGAAGTTTTAGTACCACTTTGAATATCGTCTCGCACCCTCAGTTGGGAACCCCTGGGGTAAAGCATACCTTGTTCCTTTAACATTCATCATACCCCTTATCATTTTTGTTGCTGTTCTCTGCACTCTTTCTAGGGCCTCAGCATCTTTTTTTAAAATCTTGGTTACTAGAACTGGATGAAGTATTCCAAATCACTAGTATAATATAGAACAATAGTATCATTTCCTCTGATCTTGATGCTATCCTCTGTTGATGCAGCCTTGGACTGTGTTGGCTTGGTAGCTGCAGCACACACTTAAACGGTTTGTGTGTTTTAATGGGACGGGATATAACATTTTATATAAATAACTTTTAATCCAAGGAGATTGCTATGTTTTTAACCATATATCATTTGTATTCATTCCTGGATGATTCTTGTAATAACTGCCAATTAATAAAATCTTGTATTAGAAACTTTTATGTTTGCGCTGTATAAAAGTTCAGTTTGAGCATGTTTATGGAGCAAGTTTAATTCAGTTTGGCCCATAATTCAGCTTGTTCCAGTCTTACATTGAATCATTCACCTTACCTCTTCTGCCTTGTATAAGAGGAGGCAGCCAGAAGCATATACCTCCTAGTTAAGTTAACTGTTGTGTATAGATCAGGTAAAATTAGTTGATTTAAGCTATGCCTTACTAAAATGAACCAAGATCATTTCTGATCTGGGGTGCATTGGATAGTTCAGGGACAGTGTGTGTATGTTACAGTCTCTTTAATTAAGCAATGCCATTTATTGCAACCCAGAAAACATACATTCTCTCTCACAACACCTGCTTGCTGGAACAAAGCAACCAGGGATTTGTATGGCTCCTATCCCATGATGTAAAATATGTTTTTGGAAGTCTGACTATTCCCCATCCCTTTTGGATTAGGATAGACGTCACATCCCTGTATAATTCTCCAGTTGGTCCAGAGTTACTTTGGATACTGAGATGGGCGGCATATAAATTTAATAAATAAATAAATTCTAATTGATTATGGGTTGTTTTTCCCTGAACACACATAGTTTGTGTTTTTACTGTTCTAATTTACTGTTCTTAATTTTGTAAGCCACCCAGAGTATTTTGGAGTTCAGCAGCTTTTAAATCTTATTCATTCAATTATTCATTCATAATAAATAAATAAATAAATAAATCATTTTAGGTTAACTAGAAAATCCATGTTTAGTTAACCATAGTTTCTCATTTTATATTGATAAGTTATGATTAATTAAACATGGAGGTGAATATTTCTTCTCTGTACGTAGGAGATAAAAATCAGAAAGTGTTGGCAGCACCTTTATACTAACAGATTTTATTATGATGCATAAGATTTCATGAACTGCAGCTCACTTCATGACATTTTTGGTTACCATATCTTGACATAGCTTTGCTTCTACAATGTAAAAGATAATATATTATTTATAGCCCAAGTCTCCAGTGATACATTTTGATAATATTGTGCTGAACTTTGTGGAAACCAGCCATCATCTTTTAACTTTTTTTCTATTTCATTTCCTGAACTTTGCATTGATATGTTGCTTTCCTCTCCCAGTTACTAATCTGTATAGAATTGGGGAAGCAACTTTTGTATTTTTATGTAATCTATTTTAGACTCAACATGAAGAAGTAACTCGGAAAAGAAAGAAAAAACATGAAGATCAAAAGGAGCCAAAAAAACTTAAGTCTGAGAAGAAAGCTGTTTCAAAAACCAGTATTAAAGATTTTGAACTTTTGTCAGCAGAGGTTGGTTGGTAATTTGTACTGTAATTTATTTGTTGTGCTGTGACGTACAATTCTACTTGACTATCCCAATTGATTTTATTAGATGATGTGTCACCATGATAAAATAATTCCTAAGCCCAGTTTACATGGCACAATAATTGAATGAACATCAGTGAGTTAGATTTGCACCAGCTACTAAGGACACAAATAAACCACATGTTGGTAGAAAGACAGATGTTTGAATCCAGCCAAAGTTTGATTATGTATACTTAAGATCAGTATAAGCTCTCAGTATAAAACAAGTTACAGATCTTTGATCTTGAAATGATGATTTGGTTTCCTTTCCACCTAACTGGATTTTTTTCTGGGTGCTTTGTTGCATCTCCTTAAATTCATATATTATCCGTACTAACAGAAGCTTAGTGTGCAAACCTATGTAAAAGTATATCTGTGATTGTTGCTTATTAGTGTTTGCTTGTCTTCAACAGTCTCTTACAGAAGGAACACTGCTGTTAGGATGTGTGAAAAAGAGTAATCAATTTGATCTGGTGATCAGCTTACCAAATGGTCTTACTGGGTTTGTGAAAATAACGTGCCTATGTGATGCTTATAGTGAACTGCTAAATAAGCAGGTGGCCACTGATGAGCCTATGGAGGTAAGATGATGAATTGATAGCTGAAATCTATGAAGATCAACAAAGCAGGCTTTCATAGTTGCCTTGTGATTTCCTTTGCTTTTAATCAAACCACATTTGAATCTGCCAAGTCCAGGTCTTGAACACATAGATATGGATGTTTGTTTGCCAAAAGAGTTGAAGACAGCCATTGGAATTAGCACATATGTACCATTTTTGAACTTAATCTTAATTGTGACATATTTTGCTGTGAGTCCAGCTTGTAACACCATTTGCTAGAATGTCAAAATACATTCAATTTACTGAATATACTCAGGGAGGGGGGAGTGTTATGTTACTTGCTGTGAAAGCTAGAAAACACCTTGCCACATTTTTTTCTTATTTTTTCTACTCCCTCTTGACTTTTTTGCAGGAACTGAATTCTCTCTCAGACTTGTTCCCCCCAGGAATGTTGGTGAGATGTGCTGTGGTAGGCACAGAGAAGAATGCTATGGGACATCAAAAGATACACTTAACCGTTAATCCAAAAGATGTCAACAAAGGTTTGAATCCTACAGTTTTGAAAGAAGGCATGGTAAGTAACTCAAGATTTTCCTCATCTTATTTTTCATATTCCCAAATTGTTTGAGACAAATAGAAAAAAACATTTTTGTTAAACTGTAAGCAAAAGAGTGATTACAAATGACAGCAGTGCACTTAAAGGAAACAAAGGTGGGTTAGAAAAAAAGTCAAATTCCAAAATAACATTTTTACCTGTAGAGCTTTGCAGGAAAATTCAGAGAAAGCATTAAAGACAGTACATATTGGTTTAAAATGCTGAAATATACAAACAAGTTTATAAGGTAATGAACAAGTGTCACACGTAACATCTAAGAAATAGGTTTCATGGGAATGGCCTCAACCTCACACAGATACTTAAAAGTTGCTGTTATAAAATGGATTTGTCTTGAATATGGCTACTCCTCAACTTATGACCACAATTGGGCCCCAAATTTCTGTTGCTAAGTGAGACATTTGTTAGATGAGTTTTGCCCCATTTTATGACATTTTTTGCCATCACTGCAGTTCTTAAATGGGTACATTAAAGTACCTATCCCAAGGCCATTGCTACTCTGAACAGCCTTTAAAATTAAACAATTGATTGTAAATCAAGGATTACCTGTAACTGCTGCATTCTGTCTGTCTGTGTGTGTGAGTGAGTGTGTGTGTGTGTGAGTGAGAGAGAGAGAGAGAGAGAGGGAGGGAGGGAGAGAATATATCTTGGATGTAGCTGGATAGGTAGATAAATAGATAGATAGACACAGAAACAGAAGTATTTGTTGCTAGGCATGCTCATTTGTCACCCGTTGAGTCAGAAGGATCCCAATGGCAATTTTGTTGTATAATACAATGACAATATTTTAAACTCCATTAAGATTTGGGCAATTAGCAATGAAGGTCTTGTGAAAGTCAATGGCTTTTTTCCTTTTCAGTGCAAACTTAGTAAATGAAAGATAGGGGACAAATAGCACTATGAATAACTCTATATAGTTCGTCATATATATTTAATTTAACATTTTTTTCTTTCAACAGCTACTCTCTGGATGCGTATCTAGTATAGAGGACCATGGTTACCTTATTGATATAGGTATTCCTGGAACAAAAGCATTTCTTCCTCGGCAGAAAGCCCAGGGCTCTCTGCAATCGCTCATCAAAGGTAAAACTTTTTATAGTTGTTTTGAGTGTAGCATTGGGGCGGGGGGGGGGGGGAGGTGGGAGGAGGAAGTAGGTAAGTCTAAGGATTATGAAAGTTTAGCTATGAAAATGAATAGTGACAAAAATCATTACAAAGTTCTGTGTGTCTATGTATGTGTGTATTTAAATCAATGTACAATAACTTTTCCATATTTGGAACCTAGGTTTTTTAATGAGATGCTTGTTTTTTGGTTATTTAAACATTCTACAGTGGGGCAAAAAAGTATTTTGTCAGCCATCAATTGTGCAAGTTCTCCCACTTAAAAAGATGAGAGAGGCCTGTAATTGACATCATAGGTAGACCTTAACTATGAGAGACAAAATGAGAAAACAAATCCAGACAATCACATTGTCTGATTTGGAAAGAATTTTTTTGCAAATTATTGTGGAAAATAAGTATTTGGTCACCTACAAACAAGCAAGATTTCTGGCTCTCACAGACCTGTAACTTCTTCTTTAAGAGGCTCCTCTGTCCTCCACTCATTACCTGTATTAATGGCACCTGTTTGAACTTCTTAGCAGTATAAAAGACTCCTGTCCACAACCTCAAACAGTCACACTCCAAACTCCACTATGGTGAAGACCAAAGAGCTGTCGAAGGACACCAGAAACAAAATTGTAGACCTGCACCAGGTTGGAAAGACTGAATCTACAATAGGCAAGCAGCTTGGTGTGAAGAAATCAACTGTGGGAACAATAATTAGAAAATGGAGGACATACAAGACCACTGATAATCTCCCTTGATCTGGGGCTCCACGCAAGATCTTACCCCATGAGGTCAAAATGATCACAAGAACAGTGAGCAAAAATCCCAGAACCACACGGGGGGACCTAGTGAATGACCTGCAGAGAGCTGGGACCAACATAACAAAGGATACCATCAGTAACACACCACGCCGCCAGGGATTCAGATCCTGCAGTGAATTAGAATTAGAATTAGAATAAGTTTATTTATAGGCCGCCCTTTTCCCTGAGGGGACTCAGGGCGGCTAACAACTTATATGGGAGGGGATACATACAATGACATATAACATAACATGTAATTAAAAAAATAAGCAACATTCATTCAGCATTCGGGTGGGGGCGAATTATAATCTTTACCCCCAGGCCTGACGGGATAGCCAGATCTTGAGGGCTGCGCGGAAGGTCTGGAGGGTGGTGAGGGTACGAATCTCCACGGGGAGATCGTTCCAAAGGGTCGGAGCTGCTACTGAAAAGGCTCTCCTCCACGTAGTGGCCAGCCGGCACTGGCTGGCGGATGGCACTTGGAGGAGGCCTAATCTATGAGATCTAATGGGTCTCGAGGAGGTAATTGGCAGGAGGCGGTCTCTCAAGTACCCAGATCCACTACCATGAAGGGCTTTGTGGGTGGTAAGAAGCACCTTGAAGCGCACACGGAGATCAACAGGTAGCCAGCGCAGCTCGCGGAGGATAGGTGTTATGTGGGCGAACCGAGGTGCACCCACAATCACTCGCGCGGCCGCATTGTGGACTAGCTGAAGCCGCCGGATGCTCTTCAAGGGCAGCCCCAGATGTGCCAGATGTGTCCCCCTGCTTAAGCCAGTACATGTCAGGGCCCGTCTGAAGTTTGCTAGAGAGCATTTGGATGATCCAGAAGAGGATTGGGAGAATGTCATATGGTCAGATGAAACCAAAGTAGAACTGTTTGGTAGAAACACAACTCGTCATGTTTGGAGGAGAGAGAATGCTGAGTTGCATCCAAAGAACATCATACCTACTGTGAAGCACGGGGGTGGCAACATCATGCTTTGGGGCTGTTCCTCTGCAAAGGGACCAGGATGACTGATCCATGTACAGGAAAGAATGAATGGGGCCATGTATCAGGAGATTTTGAGTGCAAACCTCCTTCCATCAGCAAGGGCATTGAAGATGAAACGTGGCTGGGTCTTTCAGCAGGACAATGATCCCAAACACACCGCCCGGGCAATGAAGGAGTGGCTTCGTAAGAAGCATTTCAAGGTCCTGGAGTGGCCTAGCCAGTCTCCAGATCTCAACCCCCTAGAAAACCTTTGGAGGGAGTTGAAAGTCCGTGTTGCCCAGCGACAGCCCCAAAACATCACTGCTCTAGAGGAGATCTGAATGGAGGAATGGGCCAACATACCAGCAACAGTGTGTGCCAACCTTGTGAAGACTTATAGAAAACGTTTGACCTCTGTCATTGCCAACAAAGGATATAACAAAGTATTGAGATGAACTTTTGATATTGACCAAATACTTATTTTCCACCATAATTTGCAAAAAAATTCTTTCCAAATCAGTTGTTTTCTCACTTTGTCTCTTATAGTTGAGGTCTACCTATGATGTCAATTACAGGCCTCTCTCATCTTTTTAAGTGGGAGAACTTGCACAATTGGTGGCTGACTAAATACTTTTTTGGCCCACTGTATCACTCGTGATGAAATTGGTGAATCAATGAAATAGCAAGTGCTGAAAAGTATGGTAATAACAGAAATGTTATAGCAAATAATTACTGAGGAGAGATTTTATTTTGTACGCTGGATTTATAGGGACTGAACTGATGATAGGCCAATATCTGAACTGCCTTATTGAAGAAGTAAAGAATGGTGGAAGAATAATCCGCATATCCATCAATCAGTCTGAAGTTGCTTCAGCCATTGCCACAGAGAAACAAAACTGGTCACTTGCCAACTTGCTACCTGGGCTAGTGGTGAAAGCCCAGGTACAGGAGGTAAAAACATTTCTCTATTGTCTATAGGCATAGATAAAAAAATGTATTTATAGTGGGCATAGTTCATCCATATTGAAGTTAAGAACCAGTTTTTGATGTATTAATCCAAGAGTCCATGTAGCAGATAACTGCTTGATTGCAATTTTCATTCTTCTAGATTCAAAATGATTTTGGAAAGTATGTAGGCAGATACTGAATTTTATAAAAACCCCTACTTAAATTTGTTAAGCAACAATTCTATATTAATTTCATTTCCTTCAAAGTGAGGGTGAGTTTTCAAGTGTATCTCATTTACTTCCCAGAATCAAGAGTAGCAAGAATGCCGATTCTCCTCCTTTCCCAAAGTCTAGTTCCATTCGCTATTGGTTAAGGAGGAGTGATTGAAACTAAGCCGCCTGAACTGTGAACTCCCACAAGACTTGATCCTCTCAGTATTCCTATTTAATATCTACTTAAAACTGTTCGACAAGTTCCTCTCTCATCATGAGATCAAGGATCTGCTGATGATAAAATTAAATATCTTGACCCAGGCCTACTAAGTGAATCTGTCAAGATTCTGTTGTAATAGTGTGAGGATATTGGGATCTAGATGAGAAGGAGCAACCTAGGATCAATTCTAGCTAATCTGAATGGCTGGGAAGTTATGGGCCATTTCTCTCTTGGGATTTTTCAATTTTAGTTCTAGAAGGAACTAGGACCAGTTTGCAATTGGTCCTAGATTCACAGCTCTTCCTCAAAGAGCAGATGGCAGCTATGGCTAGGAAGGTATTTCATTGTATTTATATATCAATTGCTCCTTTTCCCATTTAAAACCCAGTATAACATAAGGATAATTACAAAATAAAATATTTTTGTTGGCAAATATACATACATGTTACTAACTTTCATCTTCTGGCTGGACTTTTAAACGATATATAATTTCACATATTCAGTAATACATGCAAAATTAAATTTAATTCAAACAGTAGAAAATAATTAATAAAGCCAAATATATGAAAGTTCTAAAATGTCAAAATAAATACTTTGAAAGTTTTGTTAAGTCTTACTTTTCCTCTAGTTCTTTTAAGGAAATCCATCCACAAGAAGAATTTTTGTTCCTTTTACATTTTTTCCAGGTGACTACTTCTGGAATTTCTCTAAGTTTTCTCTCTTCCTTTACTGGAATTGTGGATTTCATGCACACAAACTCTCTAAAAACAGGGCACTTATCACCAAATCAGATGGTAAGTTGGTAAGCAACTATGTTTAAACTATGATGAAAATGTAAATGAATTACGGCATTTCTAAATAGTAGTTCTTCATATTCCTGGATTCTAGAATTTTTTAAAAAGTAAAAGTGATATTTTTAATGATCTTAGAAAGTGGCAGCATTTATCCATCCTTGTATAAGCTTAGAAATTCAGTGGGCATAGGGTTGGTTAATACTTGGTTGGTAGACTACCAAGCTAGTCTGACAAATTGATAAACTTCTTTGAAATAGTTAATCTGTGTCACTTGTAAAAAAGACTATATAGATGTACCCATGAAATCACCTGGGTCAAGAGTTTTAATATCTTTACTACATTCTGACAACTTGTAAATATATATTTTTCTATATTCCTTCACAAACCGATATCTTGTAGTAAATAGTAAATAGAATTAAAATACTTTCTTCCGCTTTTCCTCTTTCCAGGTGAAAGCCTGTATTCTTTCAAATAATCCTGCCTCCAAGGCAATTCGCCTTTCTTTGCGCCCAGTTTTCCTTCAGCCTGGCATCCAGCTTGGCCAACTTTCCAATGATCGGATTGGTGTGGTAGTGACGGACTCAAAAGTAGAGATATTTCTCAAAAACATTGGTGCTGTTTTCACCCTGGATGATGGCAGTCATGCTTTTTCACATGTAAGTAACATGATGGTAGCTTCATTAGTCAAAAACCATCACAGAATTAAATCAGAGTCCAAGGCAAAACTATGCTTTTTGTTCCAATTTAATAAGACACACATCTTAGGCACATCTGTGTTAATCCCAATACTGGAAATGACATCAGAATTCCACCCAGTTAAAAGTTCATGATCTTGTCCCCACACCCACAATCCATCACATGGTCCAATCTTCTTCCTCCACGCTGGCGTCCATGCCCAGCTTCTTCCGGTCAGGTGTGAAAGTGCGGAGACAAAGGATGACCTTGACTTCTAGCAAAGAATGAAAACAATACATTCCACAATTCTACTCCTTCTAATCCCCCCTCCCATTGATTATACTTAAAGAAACAGCATAATGAAATAAGAGAAAGTGTGGCAGGCCAAAATTCTAAAAGGAATATAAATGCAGGCCTGACAGTGTCCTTTTATAGGTATATTCTTCACCATGGTCTTCTGACCCTCCCAGGAGTTTGGTGCCCTCATTTTTTCAGCATCACACAATTTTCCCCCCCCTCTGCTGCAGTTTAGACACCTGGTTTAGAGAGGGAAATTTTAATATGGAATAAATATTATTGTTACATGTGTTATAAGGTTTTTTTGTTGTTCATTTTATTCCACAATCCTTAAGATATTTGTTGACTAAAATAAAGTCAATATGGAGTTTTTGAATCTGGACAAGCATCTAAGACATCATTTCTTTTGTGTTATAGCAGGGTTGATGATATACTAGAAATTGACCTAATCTTTATAATATATTTATAGATAAAGTATCTTCCAAAGACTTCCAAATCTTTCAAAACTGAGGTGTTTAAGCGTGGAAGTAAACATACATGCCGAATTATTGACTACAGCTTGATAGATGACATGATCGTGGTGTCTCTCAAAGAGTAAGGTTCTTGTCTCATTTCATATATTTTGTTTGTATGGATCAATGATTTAAGTTCTGAACATAGTCTAAATGTATGTCCATTTCTGACACTGCCCAAGGCAGGAAGAACTCATAAATATCTGATACATTTCAGTTCCCTTGAGTGATGAACTCCCATTGTTTTCAAAAAGAAATACATAGATTGATACTTATGCAGACTTAACTAGCTATAACTATACATTCTTACTTTAACATCAATTTTATGTATTTTGAACCTTTGTATTTTAATTCAAGAACCACCAGTTTGGTAGAATGCTGAAAAAGACTAGCAAAGTGACTCACAAATTATTGTGTTTCTTTATTTTGATACAAATATTCCAGTTTTGCTGTTTACATGAGAAAAATTATGTTACCTGTAAGCAATTTATTAGTATAACATTTGAAATAAAGATGGTTGTAATACTGTAATAAATCATTTTCACCACTATAGGACACAGTTGCAGAAGGCTTATCATAGTTAATAATGCAATTTTTCGTCTTCCAGGAGGCAATGGTGGGGGCACAAAAAGAAAAAGAGAACATATGTTTGGTTAGAATTTTTAAGCTCTGAAGCAGCTGTTATTAGATGAGTGATATTAATTTTCTGTAGATTTAGATAGTTAACTTGAAGCCAACTTGATCAAATCATCATATCAACTTTTTATAGCATATTGTAAAATTTAATCACACCAAAAAGAATTATTTTCTTTTCTTTAATGCTTGTAGACATATTGTTAACGCTCCATTTCTGAGATATCATGATATACATCCTGGGCAAGTGCTGGAAGTAAGTTCAATAAGAAAACAAATTTGTTTCTATATTTTCTGTGAATCAGTTATCATAACTAAACAAATTTCAGACTGAAAATGTTATTCAAGTACTTCTGAAAAAATATTAACATTTTTTGGTATATATACAGTATTTGAGTCCAAACTTTGTATAACTCTAGTAGAATAGTGTTATTTTTTTCTGTTACATTTATTTCATAGATCTATTAGGGGAGGTATATAAATATCACTATGATGTCCACTAGGCAAGTTATCAATTGTTGCTGTGCTTAAGAAAAAAAGAAATGTTTATGCCTTGATTTTGATTTTGAGTTACCTGTTGTCCATTTTTGACTCTTAGGGAAAAGTGCTGACTCTGAAGCCATTGGGCATGCAGGTGAAGTTCACTGAGAGTATCAGAGGCTTTGTCCCCAATTTACATCTTGCAGATGTGAAATTGAAACAACCAGAGAAGAAGTATAGCACGGGGACTACTGTTAAGTGCCGGGTAAGATTTTTCTGTAAAACTCTATTTTAAATATTTTAAATTTAATTTTCTTAACTGTTATTAGTGTTTCTATATAACCTTTATTATTAAAGCTGTTGTGACAATGTGGGTAAACTTTCAAATGGATATGCAAACTTTCTGAGCCTTGTTGCTTGCTAAGTACCTTTAAGCAAATTGTTATGCTTTATATATATATATGTAAAATATATATATGTAAAAATCTACTATATATATATATACTCGAGTATATACGATATATATATATATATATATATATATTCGAATATATATATATATATATATCGTATATACTCGAGTATAGGCCGACCCGAATATAAGCCGAGGCACCTAATTTTACCACAAAAAACTGGAAAAGTTATTGACTCGAGTATAAGCCTAGGGTGGGAAATGCAGCAGCTACCGGTAAATTTCAAAAATAAAAATAGATACCAATAATGTTTTTGAATATTTATTTCAAAGAAAAACAGTAAACTAGCTCTGTAAGTGGAAAAGAGGGTCAATAAAAACAATATGGTATCAACAATAACTTTAAAAGTTCAAAAACCTTAGCTCATTCAGCAACCAAGCTAAAACACGTGCAGCCGCGGGAGCGATGTCCCGTCTCCTATGACACACGGCACAGTGATTCCTATCATTGGATCACTGTACCAGAGGAGGTGGGACATCGCTATGTGGCTGCTTGCCATAACAAGGAGGAGGTGGGACATCGTTGCAGAGCAGCAGGAGGGGGAGGAAGGGGAATCGTAAGACAGCCCTGCATTACATTAGAATGTGAGGAGGTGGGATGGTGCGGTGCGCGCTGTGCGGCAAACTGACACAGAGGGAGGGGAAACTCACAGGGGCGCCGGGCCATTCACGAGCGTCACCCAGCGGCATGGCCCCGCCCCTTTTTCTCCTCCATTTCAGGCAAATTTTTCACTGACTCGAGTATAAGCCGAGGCGGCTTTTTTCAGCCCAAAAAGTGGGCTGAAAAACTCGGCTTATACTTGAGTATATACGGTATATATATCGTGTTTCCCCAAAAATAAGACAGGGTCTTATTTTTTTTGACCCACGAAATATGGCCTTGGGCTTATTAGAGGGGGAAGGCTTATTATTTTTCAGGTGCAGGAAGCAGCAATCCACCAGCCCCACCCTCTCCATCCCACCATCTGCTTGCCTGCGGCCACAATGACCCAAGTTCTCCTTGCATCCTGCCTCTCCCCGTCAGTTTCACAGACTGAAAACAGGATAAGAGACAAAATCCTTCCTCCCACATGCCTTCAATCCTGCAATCCTGGATAATGTGAAGGATCGGAATGTGGCGTTTTTCAAACCTCTTGAAAATGGGGAGGGGGGATTTCATCTCTTATCCTGTTCTCAGTCTGTGCTGACCTTCAGAACAGGGGGAGAGGCAGGAATATCTCCCTCCCCATTTTCAAGCCATTTGCAAAAACGCCCCATTTTGAGCTTTCAATGTGAATATGCAGGTGAGAAGCGACCTCCTATAGGCATTAAAAGCCATACACTTGGGACATCGGAAGAAGCCCTGAGAGAAGACGTTGCTGCCAAATTGCAGGAAATCTTTCTCCCCCCCCCCCCAAACTTGCAGATCATCCTTTCAAAGAGGAGTTTCACCAGGATGAAGAGGTGGCTGAAGGCAGCGTTTTTGTCGCCTTCATCCTGGTGAAACTCCTCTTTGAAAGGATGATCTGCAGGGGGGGGATTTCCTGCACTTCAGCAGCAGCGTCTCCTCGCAGGGCTTCTTCCGATGTCCCAGGTGTATTGATTTTCATGCCTTCTTTTCCTGTTCTGTGGACGGAATTGCGAGCTGTGACTGTCACCATTAGGCAAGGAGGGTATGAGGCATTTGGGTTGTGTTGCTTGGCCTCCGGCTTCTTTTGCAGCCGCAATTGGCTGCTTAAGCGACCGGCGTTTGCTGGAGGCAGAGGCCTGAGCGGCATCCGCAAATCAGTTGTTTTGTGAATGGAGCGGCCCAGCTGATCCGATTAAGGGGCCAAGAAGCCATGAGGTGACCAGGGAAGGGCTGCCCCCTGTTCTGGCTAAACCCACCCCTTCACCAGGGCTTATTTTTGGGGGAGGGTTAATATTTTTGTCCACCGCGAAAATCTGGCATGGCCTTAGTTTCAGGACATGTCGTATTTTCGGGGAAACACTGTAAGCTTCACTAAAAATAAATCCTGATACCTCTTTCTTATCAGGTAAATATTAATACACTACCTATGTCACAATCTTGTGCATGTTTTCTTAATACAGATTGCCTTTGACTTACATCCGTTCATTCAGTGACTCTTTATGGCACGCTGAAAAAAATGGTGAATCAAAATTCTGGCCTTCATGGCCTCTATGTGGTCACATGATTGTGATCTGGAGACTTGGTGTGCAGCTCATGATGAGGAAGTTACAGGGAACCGGGTATCACATAATTGCCATTTGTGAACAAAAGCCAATTGAATAGTCAGCCTTCCTTGTAGGCCTCCTGCATCTCCCTGTCATGGCCCTGCGCTCCTTATCTGGGACTCATACCTAGCCACCCACATAGCTTTGGTTTATGACGCCAACCAGGACTTCTGAGAGTATCGTCTCTAAGTGATACAGTCACTTGAGTCACACTTTATGATTGCATCATTTAATGATGACAATCCGGATCCATCGTAACTCAAGGATTACCTGCACAGTTAAAATCTATTGACTTTGTTGACGGTCATTTCTAAGTAGGCAAGTGTAAAATTATTCCAAAGTATCTCAAAGGTACCAGTTGGGGAAAAGTTTCTCTGAAGGTTAATGATTACTTCCATTTAAAATTATTTACATTCAGAGTTATTTCATTATTATATTTATAATGTAAGGAAGTACATTACTTCCCAGTTTTCTTCCAGTTTTAGTGACACTAATATTTCTGAATTTAGGGAGTCCATCAATTGCATTTAACTCCTATTGCATAAATTAGTCATAACCTGGCTTGAAACTATTTTTGTTAACGAACATGAATCCAATCTCTTGCTTTTCCAGGTACTTGTCTGCAATCCTGAAACAAGGAAGCTTATTCTGACTCTTAAGAGAACCCTTGTTAATTCCAAGCTCCCTGTCCTTGACAGTTTTGAAGATGCCAAGCCAGGCCTGATCACTCATGGTTTTGTTGCGTGTGTTAAGGATTTTGGCTGCATTGTGAAATTCTATAATGATGTGAGGGGCTTAGTACCCACTAATGAACTTGGTTTGCTCCCCTTAACTGCTCCTCAAGAAGCCTTCTATGAAGGCCAGGTATGTGCTTAATAGAAGTAAAAAATACCCTTTAGTATTGCACTTAAAACAGCTACCTGAAATGCATATGTTTGTATAACAGGCTTGACATGCGTGCAATAATATTTTAAAATCTAAATAGCAATGTAGAATATTTTTATCTTTTTAAAAATAGCACTTTTAAGTTATCATTGTGTGAAAAAACCATTAAATAGTAAGTAAAATCTATACAACTACACAAGTCCAAAGAACAGTTGTGGAATTTCCAAGTAAAGAAGTTGCTAATACAATAGAGATAGGATGTAAAGGGAAGCTTAAGAGCAATTATATAATGCTATCATTACAGAATACATAGCAATTGTGCATTTAGTATGTATAAAATATTAGTCGGAATCTAATAGTGACTATAAATGTGGTGATCAGTTGATGCTGGATCCATTGGTACCTGATGGCTCTGTCCACAATTAGTTATACAATTAATAATCCATAATCATGGTTTGGTTAGCCAAGCTAAGCCTGTGGTATTAAAACAGGAATCTGATTTCTTTTGCTTAGAAGAAACTAGAAAATGACATCTTAAGTTACAACATTTCTCTGAAAGCAATCAGAGAATGAAGCAGTATTTTTTAGTCTGTACTTTGTTTAGTCTTCATTCTCTGTTCCAAATGGATTAAGCTAAGGGTCCTCATTCATATCCCGCCTCATTGTGGATTGGTTCACAATTGCTACTAAAGCAGTTTCATGTGATTGGTAATTGCTTCTCTGTGTATAGACCTGGATATACTTAACTATAATGATTTTCTTTTTTAAAAAAAATCACAGGTGGTCAAGGTGACAGTATTAACATGTGAGCCTGAGCAGGAAAGATTGTTGCTGTCATTCAGATTGGAAGAGGATGCTGTTGCAAAGAATGCTGGAAGAACAGAAATTTCAAAGGATCGTGAAATGGCATATAAAACTGGACAGGTAATTTTCTAAAATAATTATTTTCTATTACTTGAGAAGCATGCCATTGGCAAACGATAAAGCTATCAGGGATAATTCAAGATATTTTTTCACCCTCTGATATGTGTGGGAGGAAAGATTCTAATTTCAGCAACCCTGACAAAATTATTAATTTTCTAGAGAAAAAAAGAAAAAAAGTGAGGGAGAGTGAGTTTTGAATAGTGACATGGAATTCAATTTTGATCCTTTCTCCCACATATCACTTTAAAAGATTAAAATATTTTTCTCGTGTAAGGAAGCAATCGAGAGGGTAGGATTTTGATTAACACAACCAGCTCTGGTATTAATCTTACCATTTTCAGTTCCCTTGTTTTTATTTCTTAATTTCCAACAAAGAAACATGCACACAGGAAGTGCTAGAATGCCCCTTTGCTTCCGTAAAGATACAATAATGTATCTTTAATGAGCTAATGTTGAGCTGCTTGATGAATAAAATAAAAATAAAATATGAGATTCAGTAAAGATTCTTACTGCTCCTAGACATTTATTTTTTAAATAGCTAAATCCTGTTTGTTATTTCCATTGGGATTCTGGGTACTGCATTATTAACTGAAAATGGTCTAAAACCTCTGGGTTTTTTTTTAATTATGCTATTTAGATTGTAGATGTAAAAATTCTGAACAAGAAAGAAGATGGCTTAGAAGTTGCAATCCTACCCAACAATGTTTCGGCCTACCTTCCCATGGCACAACTTTCTGATCATGTGTCCAATAGCAGGTTGTGGTGGCACTGGCTCAAGGAAGGTGATGTTCTCCAAAAGGTTATATGCCTCCATAGCAAAGGAGGTCACATTGTATCCTTTTAATTCTTGCCAAAACTTGATTTAATCCATTTCCCACCGTATATAGTGCAATAGCATGTACCTAAAGTGGGTTCCTACAAAGCGTTGTGATTCCCAGCCAAATTTCTGGGTGGGTGAATAGAATTGGTTGGTTTCTCCTCCCATGGCATCTGACTTGTATTCAGTTGGCTGTGTGCATCATGATTTATTTCATATTTCCCCAGTCTCTTTTGTCCTTCAGATGGACCACACTAACTGGGAATTCTGGCTCAGTGAAGACATTAGATAAAAAAAGACTGATCAATGCAGGAAAGTGCTGTCCACTATAGCACTTTTTAAGCTTGTAATACATTGATAGTCTTGGGTGGAGTGTTTTGTTTCTATTATCTAGTACAAGATATTTTTTTTAAAAAAAACCTTAATTCATTATGTAGCTTTTGAGTAGAAAGCCAGCATTGATTTCCTTTATGGAGGATGAACATGTAGTGAAGAGTTTTGCTGATATCCAGCCTGGAATACTGCTTACTGGCTTTGTGAGAAACATCATGTCTTATGGTGTATTTGTGGAGTTTCCCTATGGTTTGACTGGGCTGGCCCCCAAATCGGTAAGACTCGTTTCAGTGTTCATTACAATGATGGCTTTATTCAGATTTGTTAACACAAATGTCATATTATTCTTCATAAAATCATAGAACTGGAAAGAGACTTTTAAGCCATCAAATCCAACCTCACATTAATGCAGAGGAACATTTGTTAAAGAGAACCCCACCATATCTTTGTGTTATTGGTTCGACTGTCAATTCAACTTTAGGAATTGAAACTTTTATTTTGAATGGCTTTAATATAAAAATTATGAGTAGAGACAGCTTGGAATTCTGCAGGCAAGGTTTGCATTCAGGAACCAAAAACAAAAAAATGCCAGAATTTCAAAGTATATAAAATTATCCAGCTTGGAATGGGATTATGCAACTTTCATTATCTATTAAATGTAAAGCATGAGCAAGCCTGTTGTATGCTGGTACATACTGTGGAGTAGAAATAAGTCAAAAGGCATCAGGTAGAAGAACAACTTCTGCAGCAACTCATAGAATTTGCCCTAATCAGCCATTTGGGTTGTATTGCTGCCTTCTTAGAGACCTTGGGGTGAATGTTGATATAATTGTATCATGTCTCCTTGTCACTGCAGGCAATGAGTGACAAGTTTGTGACAGACACCAAAGACCATTTTGTGGTAGGTCAAACTGTACTTGCCAAGGTGACCAGTGTTGATGAGGAGAAGCAGCGCATCTTACTGTCCCTGAAGATGTCAGAGTGCTCTGTTGAGGGGTCGGTTCCTGAGAGCTTTGGCCTACTGGAACAGTACTTTAATGAACTGCAGGAGATTATGAGTTTCATGAGCAATAGAGGTAAGAGTGTTTGGAAACACAAAGGTGGCATGTGAAAGTCTTGTATCTGCACTTGCTAGTGCAGTGGCTGCATTGTGAAGCTATGCAAACATATATATTTTTTAAAATAATAAAAATTGAAAGCCAGGATTCTGTTTCAAACAAAAGTTGTTGCCTGATGACTTTGACCCCCACTCTTTCTAAAGAGAGAGAGAGAGAGGTTCAATTTAGAAATTTCTGTTTGCATTTACAATGAATTTTGACAAATCATAAAAAAGAAAATATCTCAGTTAATCTTTTGCATTTATCTCCATAATAAGTTAAACACAAGAAGCCAATTTTCAAGGGGCTTAAATGAATCAGTATTAAGCAACTTGTGGTCCACCAGGTGGCACTACCTTTAGCTTGCTTTCTCCCTCACTGCTAGGAATTAATGCTTTGCCCTTTCAGCTCTTATGAGTACTATCCATATAGTGCCCTGCTGAATACTGTAGGGAGTTGAAAGGGAGTTGGAGGCCACAGATTTGTCTTATTCTGGGAAAATTAGCTTAAGGAAATTTTTTAGAAGAACTTAATTGCTATGACATTGAAACGTTTGTCAAAAGACGAAGGTAAAATGTACATTAACTTTATATACTTTCAGAATGAAAAACCAACTTGCAAATAAGATTTAATTCATGTTTTCCTTATTGGCAGATGATTCCAGTGTGGCTAAGAAACTCTCCAAATTTAAAGTGGGACAGAGGCTAGAATTGGTAGTTACCGAAGTTAAGGCTGATGGTTCAGCAGTTTTTAGTGGTCCATGTGTTTCTGATTTGATTGTAATAGCCATTCACAGCCAACTTGGAGGTACAGTATTTATCCCCCCAGCTCTTGTTTGATCCCCTCTATCTTGTTTTTTACCTGGAAATGAATCACTGATTACCATAGTTGCATCTTTTCAGAGCAAAAGGAATGAGATAAGAGCACACAAGTGATCCAGTTAATGTTGGATTTCCCTCCCCTGTGCTATAGCTTTTTATAGCTAATTATAGCTCAATTAGATGGCAGCAGTTTTCCAATTTTGGCTGAACTCAAAAAGCTAAGCAGGGATGGACCTCTGAGTCCACCAGAAAAGCCCAGTGCATAGAGAGGGAAGTAGAAAAAAATCCTCAAGAAAATAATAGCTAACCACTTCCATATTGTTGCCAAATAAACTTATGTTTCTGAAGTCACTGGGAATTGAGCTTGTTCTTTATGTAGTAAGGATATAATTTAGCTAATTTATTAGGGCACCATTAATTGTTGCTTTCTTTAGCTGAACATGGAACAGTTATCTTCATCTAAGTATTGTCTTTTTAAGGCAAAAGTATTCTTGAAGGTCAAAAAGCAAAAGCTGTAGTTCTCTGTGTTGATCTTCTGAAATCAAAAATCTATGTATCTCTTCGAGAGGAACTGCTGTCTCTCAAAGCCAAGAAGGTATGATATCCTTATTCTTTTTTATATAGTACTTAACTCTAAAATAGATACATGCTTACATTAGTAATGATGAAACTACAGAAAATGCATTACTCTTTAACAGTTACAGATATGCACAAATCTATACAATGGAATGCTTGCGTAGGTTATATAATAACATCTTTTTAAAGAAAAGAAACGGAAAAAAATATTGGTTCTTTCTTATGTCTTAAAGGGACTTAAAAGTAGTGGTTGATTTAAATTACAGTATTTCACATATTATTTAATCTTTAGGCACATGTTAGAATAAATCCAACATAGATGCCTGCCTGTAAATATCCTAAGGGCATCCCTTCATCGAAAACCTCAAGCATTTGTTGCGAGTCTTGAAAAAGATACGACTTTTTAGTCATATCTGGAAATTTATTAGAATTTTGTAGCATATAACATTTGAAACTTTTAGGCTACAGAAAAAGATCCCCCAAACATTAAAGATTATTATTTTTAATGTTTGTGGACTCTTTTCACAGCTTAAAAGTTGTGAATGTTATATGCTAGAAAGTTCTAATAAATTCCCAGAAATCACTAAAAAGTTGTGAAATTCCTGAAGCTTTTTCAAAGAAGGGTAAAATGTAAGTTTGAATAAAGCAAAGCAAATATATTACATGTAAAACAGACTTTTCTTTGGTTTTCTGACTGTAACTTCTATATATTCCAGTTAATCCTGAATTCTCAGTATGAGGCTATTGTTCATCACGTGGCTACAGAGCATGCAGTTGTTTCCTTGTTAGGAACAGGTCAGCTGACTGCAATTCCTGTGGCTTCTCACTTGAATGACACATTCCGATTTGATTCTGAAAAACTGAAGACGGGACAGTCTGTCAAAGTGGTTCTGAAAAGCACACAGATTGGTGATCATGGGATGGTACTTGCGATGCAAAGTTCAGGGAAGAAGTGTGTAATCAGATCACGTCATGAATCTGAGACACTAGAGGATACATCACTTGCAACAAAACAGTTGCCAAGCTCAGGAGACATAGTCAGGGGAATTGTGAAGTCTGTCAAACCCACCCATGTCTTAGTGGCGTTTAATGATCGGTTGACTGGCTCCCTTCATGCGTCCCAGATCCTGGATGATGTTACCATAGGCACTTTTCCAACATCATTACTAAAAGTTGGACAAAAGATTACTGCTCGGGTGATTGGAGGAAGAGGCATTAAAAGTCACAAGTAAGATAACATTTTATATATTGTATTGTATTGTGGTTAACGGTTATTTTCATTGTTGCTCAACAGGCTAGCAAGTACAGCATTTCTCATGCATTTGCTGTTTTGTTTTTAATTTTTACTCCTAGTTCCAGAAAATTTTCTTGTTAAGTTTACTTATTAGATTACTTACCTCTCCCAATTTCCTTCAGGAATACATACATACCTGTCTATCTCCTAATTTTCCCCAGAGCCATGTAGAAATACCAAAATCACCCAGTCAGCTACTATGAGTTTGGATTTAGACCCGAGTCTTCTCATGTGTGGCCCTGAGTTTTAAGTGCTGTGATCTCTATTCCCATCTAAATACCACCCTTTTCAATCTAGAATCATGATTTCCCCTCCCCTTCCCATCTGTATTAGAGTCACATCTTATACATAATAACATTGCTTGGTCCCTTTTGTATGGAGAAAACTCCTTGTGGCTGTTTATAAGCTCAGAGTCAGGGTGTCTTTTTAGGAGAAAGCAGAGATAAGGATTGAAAATCTGTCCACCTGATCACAATCAGTTGCCATGAACAACACTTGTAAAGCTTCAGTTGGTGTTTTAAATTTAAATGTGTTTTTCTGTATTTATGTTTTATATATTATAGAAATGTTTAAGAAACATTTCTTTAGTGTTTCAAATGTATCAACTAAATTAAAAATGTTGAGATTTACCAAAGAAAGAAATCTGAAATGTTTGTATTGTAATGTATTTATTGAGATTCAGGGTCTTATGAGCCAATTTGGTGTACTAGTTAAGGTACCAGGCTAGAAACTGGGAGAACATTAGGCACAAAACCAGCTGGGCAATTTTGCATCAGTTACACTCTCTCAACCCTAGCTAGGAAGGAGGCAATGGCAAACTACTTCCAAAATGTTGCCAAATAACTGCAGGGACAGTCTTACAATGTATATGTTTCTGCAACCTGGAGAATAACTGTCAATGTGTTTGACAAATACTGGGCATGCAAGCTTTTAGATTCTTGAAAATACGTTTTATATAATTGAAGAACAATTTTCCTTCTGGACAAAAATCAGTGTTTCAGATAGGCATAAGTTATAGGAATTTCTTGCATTGTGTATATTTTTCTTTTATTTCTTGCAAATGGTTTATTTTCCCTTTTAATCGTTTCCCTGAAAATGATTAATGTAATCTAAGATTAACAGAGCTATGGGATGGTGTATTTATTAGTGTGTTAGATGAATGCATTTGCTGTTCTATTTTTCGACAGATTTTTTAAATTATTTTTTCCCTTCTACAACACCTTACAATCATTACATCAACATTGTTATGTCATTATACCTGTACATGTATATAATATTTCACTTCTATATTTACACACTTTATACACAGTTCTATATATATTTATATATATTGTTTTTTGGCTTAATTAATTTTGTTCCTGTTTTGCAGCCATTTGTACCAATTGTTCCAAATTTTATAATATTCTGACTCTTCTTTATCTTTTAATTTCAGTGTTAATTTGTCCATCTCTGCACAATCCAAAGTTTGTTTTATCACTAATTCGTCCGAGGGGGTATTATTTTGTTTCCAGCATTGGGTAAATGCTGTTCTAGCTGTAGTTAGCAGATGTGTTAATATGTACTTAATTTTCTTTGTATATTTCCCTTTGATTATTCCCAGTAGAAAGATTTCGGGTTTGTATTTTATCTGTTCTGCTGTAATTTCTTGCACCCATTTCCAAATTTTTGTCCAATATTTTTGTGTTCCGGGCAGGTCCACCATATGTGATAATAGGTCCCTTGTACTTTTTTACACTTCCAGCAGGTCGGCTTCATGTTTGTACATTTTAGCCAATCTTGTTAGTGATAAATGCCAACGATAAAACATTTTGTATATATTTTGTTTAAGTGCTGCTGATTGTGTTAGTTTATAATTTGTGTTCCAAATTCTTTCCCAATCCAATGCTGTTCTATTTTTCATAATTCCAAATGATATTCATATGGTCATATGCTCTTAACTTACAGATATTTGCCCATCACCCACACCCACTTCACCCGTACATTCCTAGAACTCAGCATCCGACCAAGGTAAGGAAATCTTTCAATACAGTGCTTAGTCAGAACATATTTAAAATATAATCCATTCTGTAAACTTTCCTTTCTAGCCATTATTCATAGATTATGGTTGTGTTTTCTAATCTGAACAAGTATTTCTAAATAATCCATAATGTTAGATTTAAATAAATTTGTAATACAGGTTAGTCCTAGACTTACAACAGTTCATTTAGTGACCATTCAAAGTTGCATCGGCATTGAAAAAAGTGAATTGTGACTGTTTTTCACACTTACAACCTTTGTAGCATCCTCATGATCATGTAATCAAAATTCAGTTGCTTGGCTACTGATCCATACTTATGACCATTGCTGTTTACCAAGGTCATGTGATCAACCTTTTGATAAGCAAAATCAATGGGGAAGTCATATTATCTTAACAACCATGTTACCAATTTATCAATTACAGTGATTCACTTAACAACTGTGGCAAGAAAGGTAATAAAATGGGGCAAAATTCACTTAAATGTCTCACTTAACAACATAAATTTTGGGCTCAGTTGTGGTTGTAAGTCGAAGGCTACCTGCACCTGTCTTGGGATTCGAATACACATGTGGCCTTGCAGCTGCTTGTTCCTAAATATGAACTAGAAGATACTTTGCCGAAAAGGAAAATATTGGAATGCCAAAGTAGAATGCCTGGGCATAACTATTTTACTTTCTCTCACGATCAGTGAACTGAAAAGAGAAAGCAAAGCGACCTTGAATGCTGAAAAAGACCGTCCAGAAGAACCACTGAAACCTGGGCAGACGGTGACATGCTATGTTAAGAATGTGAGATTTAGAATTTCTCAACATCTGTACCCTGGATATTTTTTCCTCTTACCTTTTAACTTTTGAGTGAAATACAGTGAGAAGTCTATAGTTAATTTTTTTAAAAAAATAATTTGTATCTTTTCCTCCAAAATTATTACTTTGAAGAGTTAAGAGTTTTACTTTTTGCTTTGTTTTATGTGCATATGTGTGTGATATTAAGTGCAGGTAATGCTGAAATTCTCAAAAGGTTTTTAGAACCTGTTGTTGGAGGTTACGTTGAAATTATACATCTTTCCAATGAAATGCTGAAGTCTGTGTTGTATATTTTCTCAGTACAATGTGTTAAAGAAACGGCTGGAGGTGGAGATTAGTCCCACCATCAGAGGGAGAATTTTGCAGCTGCTGCTTTCTTCGAATCCCAAGGTAATTGCTGAAGGATAAGAGGATCAGTACCCTTAAGCACATCTTAGGAGGCTACTATGAAAATTTATCATTTTGTGAGAATCAATACCTTTAAAATATTTTACAGCAAGTATTGTGAGCACTTTTTGATAGTCATGTCTATATTTCTTTTTCTATAGGATATAAAACATGCCAGGAAATGCTTCAAAAAAGGACAGGCATTGATTGCAACAGTGATAGATTGCGATATTTCTGGAACCAAACTTGCTTTGTCACTAACAGGTATACTTAAATAGTGATCAATGTATTAAAATCAGATAAATAGGTATTTCCGTGCCAAATTGCAATAATTGGGTATGGTGCCTGGAGCCAGGAAAAAGCTGCCAAGTCTGGGATTAACTGGGATTAAATGCTACGGAGATTATAGGATATTTTGTTTCTGTTAGTGGTAATTTGATAGTCTTTTTGCACACTATGGTAGAACTTCTAGCACTCATAATTGGAAATGGATGAAACCTTTTGTATTTAGGAGTTGATCTAAGCTAAGGCATGCTTGAAAATTAAGACTAGAAATCCACAGTCTCAAATATCTTAAAGGTATAAGAAAATGTACTCTATAACAATTATCTGTAGTATCTGATCTGGATTTCCTCAGGCACTCGTTCATTGGAGAAAGGAACAATTGTACTGGGCACTGTGAAACGAGTGATTCCCCATGTTGGTCTACATATTATCCTTCCATTTGGGAGGATTGGCAGAGTCAGTCTTTTCCACCTAAACGATTCATACACAGAACAACCGCTTGAAGACTTCGGTGTTGGAAAAATAGTCAGGTAAGAGCCTTCTGCAAAAGCTTTAAATAACTGAAGGTAAAGATCTTTAACAATGATCTTGTCTCCTGATTATTCCTTACTTTTAGCATGGAAATTTTATATTGTATTTTGGCTTGTAAAATACATCAGTGTAATATCAATGCCAAACAGCTTAAAATTAACCAGTTCATCTTGAGATGTGTGTGCTAGTTGCTTAGAGCAGTCTTCTCCAACCTGATGCATTTCAATCTGTTACGACCTTAACAGATGCAACCTTTAGAAGCCTAGGAAGGAATTAAGCTTCCAGAATACATGAAGGATGCCAAGTTGTTACAAACCTACATTTTGAATTCCCATTTTCAGATCATTGATTTTCTTAAGCTACTTTGAAAACAAGTCTTTTGTTTTGACTGCCAATATTTCAAGATGGATCCTTGCTCAGGAATAATGTTAGAAAATAATTATTTTATTTTAAAAACTCTGTGCTTCCCTAAAAAAACAACTTCAAGGTGGCTGACTATAAAAGGGAAGGGTGAAAGCATCAATTCACAAACTATTAGAATGACAACAAAAAATAATAACAGCAATTTCATCTGTGATTTTAAATATATAATTTTTAAAAACCAATTTTGAAAAGTTCATTAAAAGAGGGAGAATTTTAACCTTTCCTGGAAGCAATTTCCAAACCTTAGATACATTCTTAAGAAAATTCCGCTTCACAGTCCCAAACAGCTGGATTTCCATGGACACTAAGAAATGTAAGAGATTCTCTGATTATTATTGCAACAGCTTGAATTAGAAAATGTGATACTTCAACCACTCCAAGTCTAAACTCTTCCGAGTGCAGATATCATCCTTGAATTGCCTGAAAAGAAACAAATCAAAACTAGTGCATGAGTTTTAACAAAGGCATTGCATGATCCTTTAGACAACATTTGATAATTTTGCCATAATTTTATTCTGAACCACGTCTTCCAAATACCTCCAAATGCCGGCGACTTCCTGGGAGGAGCCTACTGGTGAAGGCAGCAAAAAATCAGCTGCCTCCGAATTCCTGGCTACGTACCTGTTTAGAGGATCTTCCATCTGACGTCTTATCAGGTTTTCTTATCCTTCAGGCAAGAGGGAAAGAAGAAACTGTTTTGCTGGCAAATGCTCTTCGATTTTTGCAGCTTTTGTGCTTGCAAGGAAAGGGGGGCGAGCCCAAGGCAGAACGGCTGTCCGTGCTGGGAATTTCAAACTGCCTTGTGCAGGACAAAGTAGGTCTCTCCCACTCTGCTCTAAGTTTTGTTTGATTTAATCTTATCACGAGCTGAATCCGTTTACTGCGAGGACAATAATTGCTTATCAACATTTTAGTTTCTTCTCTTTTTCTCCTCCGAAAAATTATTTACTCAGAGGCTTTTAAAATGGCGCCGAGCAGGCTGGTTTCTCCGGTAATAACGAACACTTTTTGCTAATCCTCAAAAGACTTCAAAAGAATTCAAAACAAAAGAGATAGCTTATCAAATGTTTTGGTTTCACAATAGAAGAATTTTACTCCTTCATTAACTTTGTTATTTGGAAGTTAAATGGTGATGAATCTGTTGAACGGTCTTGTTACAATGTTTACTCACTGAAAGTTTTGCCAAGCCTAAAACTTCAAAATAAAAGCCTCTTTACTTAAAGCTGCATATTTAGGCGATACAGCTTTATTAACTGCAGGCAGACAAATTTTGAAATGGCCTCAAAACCAAATATTAACTTGAAGTCTTCACCCTCTACTTCCAGGGGTACACCCTCAGTGCCTGGCACAAAGCTGCAGCCTCCGCTTCCTACGCCCCCTGCTGGGGATGTATTAACGAAAGAATTTTTTCTGAGTAATCTAAACGAGGCTCTTAATGCACAGACAATTAAAATGGAAGATAAATTTAGAGATAATAGAGAGGAGAGAAAAGAGGAAATAAAAGAAATGAAAGAAGAAATTAAAAGTGAAATTAAAAGTGAAATAAAAGGACTTAAACAGGAGTTGTATGAGAAATTTGAGGCTAAGGTTGATAAAATTAGAGACGACATGCTGAGTCTTGTAACTGTATTAACAGAACATATTTCTGGAGTGGAAGATACTCTAGAGGTTCTTAATGATGCCAATGCTAACTTGACATTGAAAACAGAGGTGGTGGAACAAAAAGTGGAAAATGCTGAAAAAGAAATTATTATGATACAGTACCGACAAATGGAGCTTGCATTAAGAGTAAGGGGGCTGCGTGAGGAGAAACAGGAGAACCTGAAACAGATCCTATCGGAAGCTTTTGACCGCCTGATGGGAAGACCAGGGACCAACCAAGGCTGGCAAATTGACAAAGCTTACCGCGTTAACTCCTGGCTGGCAAAGTAGAAGCAGCTTCCTCGAGACATCGTTATATATTTTACTACAAGAGAGTTCAGAAATATGGTACTGCAAGCGTCTTATAACACTAAGCTTCAAATTGGCGGTCAAGACCTGGCTGTTTTGAAAGAGATACCACCTCAAATGTTAAGAGCCAGAAGAGACTACGCTTTTTTGGTCGAAGAACTCAGAAACCGTCAGATACAGTATAGATGGGATGCACCATTCGGCATCATATTTACATTTGATAAGCAAAGGTACCGCCTCAACTCTGTATGGAAAGCCCGAGATTTTTATTATAATATATTGAAGGCTGGACACCCTGCACCATATGGACCTAGAGAAAGACCACAAGAAGGACAGGATAGACAGCAAACTACACAACCACCAGACAAGATGGAGCATCTCTCTTCTCTAGAAGTGCAAGGTGCTATGGAACCAAGACCTAGCCGCATGACTACTAGACGTATGGAGAAACAAGCTAAGAAGCAACAGTATCAACAATTATCGGCCATCGATCAAGGAACTACAACAACAAATCTGGAAGCAGTGGGAGGAGCTAAACCTAAGGTTAAACAGGCCGTGCAGGAAGCTCTAAAAATGCTTCAACCAACCAAAGATGACAACTAAGATTTTAACATGGAATGTCAACGGACTGAACTCTCCACAGAAGAGGAAGAAAATATTTCATTATCTTAAACAGTTTAAGAACGATGTAATTTGTTTGCAAGAAACTCATATCAAGTCAACTGATCAAAAATATCTGATCAACTCAAAACTTGGTCAACATTTTGCAGCTTCTGCTATGGAAAAGAAGAATGGTATAGTTGTATACTTAAGAAAAGATATGAAAGCTGAATTAATAGAAGCAGATCCCTTCGGAAGATATATTGCTTTAGACTTGATCTTAGAAGGGAAAAAGACATTACTTTTGGGAATTTATGCACCCAATCAACAGCAAGATAGATTCTATAGAAATCTTCATGCTAAATTAGTACAGTGGGACTATAGTTCCTGTATACTATTGGGTGACTGGAATGGAGTGATAGACACTAAGAGAGATAAGAAGATTTCCCGCCTAAATACCAAGATGCGAGCAAAGTTACCCAAATCCTTCTTTGACATTATGGATGATTTTGAATTGAGAGATATCTGGCGAGAAAGAAATGCAGAGGAATATGACTTCACTTTCTTCTCGGACAGGCATCAATCCCTTTCAAGGATTGATTTTATTCTAACTACTAATGATTTGCTTTCTAGGGTCAAGAAAACAAAGATTGCAGCTAGAGTCCTTTCGGACCATAACCCAGTTTGGATGGAGTTGGGAAGGGTAGTGCAGGCAAGAAGGTTTTGGAGACTGAATGAAAATTTATTTAGATATGAAAACTATATTAATGATTGTAAAAAATTACTATCTGAATATTTTGTTTTGAATATGAATAAGGGTACATCTATGGAATTTGTATGGGATGCAAGCAAAGCGTATATGAGAGGAGTTTTGATGAATATAAATAAAACACATAGAAATAAGCAAGGGTTAAAACGAACAGAACTGGAAGAGGAAATTAAGAGAAAAGAGCTGGAGTTAACAAGGAAACCAGACGATACAAAGGTTAAGGAAACTATTAACATATTAAAATCTCAATTTGACATGTTGATCTCTGACCAGGTAGCTACTAATTTATTATATGCAAAACACAATACTTTTTGTAATGCAAACAAACCTGGCAGATGGTTAGCTTATCAGATTAGGAAAAAAAGGAAAACTCGAAATATATCTAAAATGATTTACAGAGGGAAGGAGGTGTTCCAACAGGAAGAGATTCAAAAGGCTTTCTGGGAATTTTTTACAGAACTGTATAAAGGGGATAAAATTAATGGTTTAGACATAGACAAATATTTAGACAAGGAGAAAATACCTTCAGTTAGAGAAGAACACAGGCAAAAATTGAATCAACCAATAACCTCGGGGGAAATCCTGCAGGTAATTAAGCAATTAAAGCCAGGGAAAGCACCAGGTACAGATGGCTTGACAGCGGTTTACTATAAAAACTTACAGTTAGAAATGGTAGAACCTCTTAGAGAATTATTTAATATGATTCAAACGGAAGGTAAAGTCCCTCCATCTTGGAAGACAGCGTTTATATCTTTGATACCCAAAGAAGATCAAGATACTACTCAACCCAAAAATTATAGACCCATTTCATTACTGAATGTAGATTATAAAATTTTTACTAAAATATTAGCAAATAGGTTAATGTTGGTCATTCAACAATTGATACATACGGACCAAACAGGTTTTATACAAGGGAGACAGATGAAAAGTAATGTCAGATTAATTATTAATGCATTAGAATATTTGGGAAAGAACAACCAGATCCCTGCTGCGTTTATATTTTTGGATGCTGAGAAGGCCTTTGATCGAGTTAACTGGCAATTTCTGTTGAAGATATTGCAAAAAATGCAGATAGGAGATAATTTTTTACAGTCAATTAAAGCAATATACCAACAGCAAACAGCACAAATCATAGTCAATGGAAGTTTAACAGACTCTATTCAAATTGGAAAAGGTACAAGACAGGGTTGTCCTTTGTCCCCATTATTGTTTATTATAACTTTGGAAGTATTGTTGAATAAAATACGGGGCTTGGATGGTTTAAAAGGGATCAAGATTAGGCAGCAAGAATATAGAGTCCGCGCTTTTGCGGATGATTTGGTCATAATATTGGAACAACCGCAGGAATCCAGTAGGGTTTTAATGAATACGATTAATCAATATGGTCAAGTGTCTGGCTTTAAAATAAACTTAGGAAAAACCAAAACATTAGCTATAAATATGAATATTAAACAAAAGGAAGAATTAGGAGTGATGCTAGGATGTGAGGTAGTTAAAAAAGTCAAATATCTTGGAGTTAACATTTTAACTTCAAATGGGAAGTTATATAAGCATAATTATGAACCACTTTGGCATAGCATACAGACAGAGATGAAAAAATGGGAGAAATTGCACTTATCTTTGCTGGGCAGGATAGCGGCAGTGAAAATGAACATTTTACCAAAATTTTTATTTCTTTTCCAAATGTTACCTATACTTAAAAAAGATGCGAACCTTTTAGAATGGCAGAAGGGTATCAACAAATTTGTGTGGGCAGGAAAGAAGCCGAGGGTAAAGATGAAAATAATGCAAGATGTACGTGAGAGAGGAGGACTGAAACTACCTAATTTAAAACTATATTATGATGCAGTGGTATTATCTGTAATTAGTGATTGGATTCATTTAACCAATGATAGAATATTGAACATTGAGGGACACGATCTGGTATTTGGTTGGCACGCTTACCTGTTATTCAACAAAAAATTGGATAAGAACTTTAAAAGTCATATTTTAAGAAATGCTTTATTGCGGGTTTGGAAGAAATACCAATATAAATTAAATGACAAGATACCCATGTGGGCAATTCCTAGACATGCAATTGAAAATATGAATACAGCACAAAAACAGGACAGATTTACTTACAGACAGCTTCTTACCTCGGAAAGGGGGGTATTACAATTAAAATCTTTAGAGGTATTAAAAGAGGAGAAGGTAATTCAAACATGGTTCCAGTATGGGCAATTACAGGCTAGGTGGAAAATAGATCAAAAAATTGGTTTTATTCAAGTTGAGGATAATCTGTTTAAACAAATAAGAGATCAAAGCTTAATGCATATAAAGAGGATATATAATGTATTAATACAGATGGATTCGGAAACAGAATTAGTTAAAGATTGTATGATAAAATGGGCTCAAAATATTGAGGAACCAATAATGTTGGATACATGGGAAAGAATCTGGGTAAGAAATGTGAAATTTACACAAGCTCAAAATCTGAGAGAAAATTTTTACAAGATGTTCTATAGATGGCATTTAGATCCTAAAAAGTTGGCTTCTATGTATCCGAATGTACAGCCTAAATGTTGGAGATGTGGTTCTCTCGATGCTACATATTATCATATATGGTGGACCTGCCAAAAGGTTAAAGCATTTTGGATAAAAATATGGTGGGTCATGCAAAATGTTTTTAAAAGAAGGATAAAGTTTAGTCCTCAGTTATTTTTACTAGGTATATGTACTGACTTTACAGTGGTAGAGACCAATTTGACTCTGCACCTGATAACTGCAGCAAGACTGTTGGTGGCGCAATATTGGAAGAAGGAAGACTTGCCTACAATTCAAGAATGGACATTGAAAGTAACAAACTTAGCTGAAATGGCTAAAATATCGGCATATCTCAAAGATCATTCAAATGAGAGATATAAACGAGACTGGAAAAAATGGATTGACTATATACAAAATAAATACGGGACTAAGAAATTCCAGTTAGCCTATGCTTAAGATCAGAAATGATTTAAATTGTTTAAAGTTAGTTCAGTAAGAAGAAGCTAAGGTCAATCTAGAATGTTATTAATTTCTTTATTTCTTTTTTCTCAATAGATTTTAGACTGTGTTAGTTAAAATTCTATACCGTGTACGGGTTCTGGGAAGTCGGGGGGGGGGAAGGAGGAGGGGAGGTGGGGGGGTGGAGGGAGGGAGGGGTATACACACAAAAAAAAATTGTACTTCAATGTTTTAATGATTGACAAATGATGACATATTTGTGTTTTTTTTTTTAAAGAAAAATAAAGAAATTACACAAATACCTCCAAATGCCAATAGCCAATAATTACAATGTTTTGGGATGCTCCAGCATGATACAGCTAAGGCAGTGTTTTTCAACCACTGTGCCACGGCACACTAGTGTGCCGTGACATAGTGTAAGGTGTGCCGTGGGAAAAACACCCGCCGGGTGTTTTTGCCTCGGGACATCTCTGTGTCCACTGTTCCCTCTAAGGGAAACACCGCGCAGCCGTTTCAAGAAAACACCGCGCAGCCGTTTCAAACTGCGCGCAGTGATTTCTGCCACAGGCTCCCGAAGCTGAGGGGAATAGCTGCTGCTGCCTCCTCCTCCAACAGCACTGCCGGATTTGCCGCCAACGCTGCAGCCGAGGTGAAGCCTCCAAAGCTCCCGCAGGCGCCCCCGCCCATGGCAGCGGCGGCGGTGCCTCCCCCTCCGCTCGGAGCACCTCAGCTGGGCTCTGGGTTACCCCTGCCGCCGCCTCCACCTCCGCGGTTTTTCAGAAGCCATGAGGCCTTTTTCCCTGCTCCCCTCCGCCGCCTTCCTACTAGCTCCCGCGGCCAAATGGCTCCTCAAAAGCACTGCGGAGGAGGAAGGGGGAGGGATAACACGGGGGCCAGCTCAGGTGCTCTGCGTGGAGGCTAAGTCAAGGACTGGCTGTATTGCAGAGGAGCTGGGAGCCACCCAAGGATTTCACGGTGCTACGAGGAGGAGAGCGAGCCTCTGAGCAGCTGCGGGGAGCCTGCCTGGCCAGGAGCGACCTTCGGCTGGACGGAGGCACGAGGGCTGCCTGGAGAAACAGCGAGGGCCCTTTTAAGCTAGTGAGCAGAAACGTTTGTGGAGCACACCGGTTGTGTGTGGAGGCTCCACGCAGAGCACCTGAGCTGGCCCCCGTGTTATCCCTCCCCCTTCCTCCTCCGCCGTGCTTTTGAGGAGCCATTTGGCCACGGGAGCTAGTAGGAAGGCGGCGGAGGGGGGGGAGCAGGGAAAAAGGCCTCAAGGCTTCTGAAAAACCGCGGAGGTGGAGGCGGCGGCAGGGGTAACCCAGAGCCCAGCTGAGGTGCTCCGAGCGGAGGGGGAGGCACCGCCGCCGCTGCCATGGGCAGGGGCGCCTGCGGGAGCTTTGGAGGCTTCACCTCGGCTGCAGCGCTGGGCAGCAAATATGTTGGTGCTGTTGCAGGAGGAGGAGGAGGCGGCAGCAGCTATTCTAGTGGCGGCGGGGGCTCGTTGGCATCTTCAGTGGCAGCCGTGCCCCCTGTGAAAAAAACCGAAGATAGAGCAGATCCACGCAGATGACGTTGCTGCAACATGACTGGAGGAGGAATTCTGGGAGTTGAAGTCCACAAGGCTTAAAGCTGTCAGGTTTGAAGACCCCTGGGGTTTTTTTTCCTAAAGGGTGTGCAAAGGTCTTGTAACTTGACAGCTTTAAGACTTGCATGCTTCAATGCCAGAGTTCCTGAGCCAACATGACTGGAGGAGGAATTCTGGGAGTTGAAGTCCACAAGGCTTAAAGCTGTCAGGTTTGAAGACCCTTGGGATTTTTTTTTCTAAAGGGTTAGGGGTGAAAAGGTCTTGTAACTTGACAGCTTTAAGACTTGCATGCTTCAATGCCAGAGTTTCTGAGCCAACATTTTGGTTGCTAAGCAGGACCGTTGTTAAGTGATACTGATATTATATAACACTTTTAATTAAGCGGGTACCTTGAATAAACATAACTTTGAGTTTCAAATAATACTGATTTTGTTGTTGTCTTAGGTGACATCTGTGAAAAAAATTCAGGTGCTCAGGCATGAAAATATGCCGCTCAAACACTATACTTTTCTTCTCACACTGAAAAAAAGTTAGAGGGAACATTGTCTGTGTCCCAAAAGTTGCTTTCGGGACACAGGGATGCCTCTATTAAGTCCCTGCGGCCCCACGTTTACTTTAAAAACGCGGGGACAGCCGGGAGGTAGCGCACGCAGGGACGTCACTGACGTCCCATGCGTGCGCCCATAGCAACAATCACGGAGGATTCAAGAGAATTACTTTATATATAGTCAATATAGGCACAGAGTTAAATTTTTTTAACATTTTCTAATGGTGGTGTGCCTCGTGATTTTTTTCATGAAAAAAGTGTGCCTTTGCACAAAAAAGGTTGAAAAACACTGATCTAAGGCATGTATAGTGTAATCAACTTTTTCTTTTAGTAGACATAATCACATCTGAAGTTACTTTCCCCCTCCCATCTTCTATATAGATGTTACATTCTTTCCATTGAAGACAATGCTGTAAAAGTATCCCTCCGACCATCCAGGTAAGGAAATACTGCCTCATCTACACTCAGAAGAGAAACCTGCTCTTAGTCCTAATACAATTCCATTGTATTATAAATGTGCATTTAGAGAAGAGTATGGGGTTTGTCATTCTAATTTATTTTGCCTATGCAGGAAGAAAGTTCTTTACTCATTCTCCTGTTTATTTTAGGATAAATCCTAAAGGCCATCAGAAAGTTGAGGATCCTGAAATTGCTTCTCTTGATAACATTCAGAATGATCAACTCATCAGAGGCTACGTCAAATCCATTACAGCATCAGGCATCTCTTTGGGGTGAGTTTTGTTTGCGATCATAAAAGTAAATAGAGATATTATTTCACTTCTGTGTATGCCTCCTTGTGTGTGTCTGTTTGACTCTTACCAGATTTAATTAATATGCAGATATATTCCTTAAAGCAGGAAGATTTTTACCATCTCTTTTTGGAGAAAATTGTTTGTGCTTGAAAAAACACTGTTCCTTCAACCCCCTACGGCAACCAGAGAAATATAGACTTACATCCTTCAAATATATAGCATTCCCCACATAAATGTAGCTTCTGTATTCTTGTTATGGCCATGGACTTGTTGTATTTTTTTAGCCGTATCATAGGCACCATTTCAAAGTGTGTGTTTTATCTTTTGAAGTACACTTGAAGAAGTTACAGTCTTCTTTCTTGACAGGTTGTCTGATTCAGTGGTGGGTCAAATTTCCCTCCAATATGTCACCCCATTCTTTGTGCCAGATCATTCGCTCTGTATGAAGTACATACAGACAGATCAGCTTCTCACTGCCAAAGTTCTCAGGTAAGTAGGGTGTTTTCCCAAAACCACGGTTCCTCTGAGGTGGCAAAATGAATGGGCCTTGTGGGCAATAAAATGTATAATTAAGAGAGGGTGTGGCACTATGATGAATTGTGTATGTGTTTTATTTGATGTTAATCATTTTATTAAGTAATCATACTGCTACCTTACTGAAATGGCGTGAAGCTGAACAAATTAAAAATGTAAAGCATTTTAAGAGGACATTATAGACTGCATAATTATGCTGGTTCTTCTTTCTCCTATCATTTCCTATGTTCTACTCGTTCTACAGCATAAATAGACGGGAGAACCTTGTGGAGCTTTCTCTCCTTCCTGAAGACACAGGGAAGCCAAGCATTATTCCATGTGATGAAAAGCCATGTAGTGAAACGGATACACCCTCCCAGAAATCAAGAAATCAAAGGAGGAAGCGCTCTGAAAGCGAGCAGGTATCTATTCTGGAAGAGATTTTAGGCTTGATTAGGAAACATTTTAAAAACCAATGTTTAACACTTCCTTTTCTTCAATGACAGGAAGTAACGCCAGCAAAAAAGAGAGCTTATTGTACTGAGGAGGGTGATAGTGGTGTGGAGGTTTATTATCGGGAGGAAGAGGAGAAGGAAAAGAAGCATAAAAAGAAGTCTAAGGTAAAAGGCTGCAAGAAAGAGATAGGTCTTTTGGCATGGTGGAAGCCATGTTTTTGTACTGAGTGGGATGGTTGATGCGAGTATATATTTCTGCTTGTTTATCAGCAGGGAAAAGAAGTTCCACGACTGAAGGTTTCAACCAGCTTTATGTGGGAGGAGGGCTTAAATGTGCTGGATGGAACCACATTGATTCCAAAGGAGCAGAGCTCAGACAGCGAGGAAGAAAATGATGCCGAATCCATGGTACAGTATTTCTGTATTGTTTGCTCTTGGGATTAATTTCTATGCAATAGCAGTTAGTATGTAGTTGCCCTTCAGTTAACCTTTTGGTAAAAAGGTCCATCTAGTTGAAAGAGTGTGTGAGATACACACACACACACAAACACACACACGAGGGGGAGGGAAGAGATATTCCTTTCTTTATAATGTTAAATGATCATGGTGAAGAATGTCTTGGATAAAGCATTTCCATGCACGTTTACATAATAACATGTTTTGTGGTATGTAACTATGAAAAGAGAATATTTTTGTAGACATAGCTATTTTTATGTCAATTTTTTTAAAGTGCTGCATAGTTTTCACAATACTAAAAAAAACAAATGAAAAATTGGGACTCTTGTGGCACTACTGGTGCTAAGAATAGCTTAGAAAGAGACAGAGTGTCATCCTTCTGTAACAACAATAGTAAACTTCTGAGTCTCTAGTCTAATTGAGCCTGCTAAGTACCCCAAAGGCCCTAGAGTAGTCTCTGGTTCTTGGAGGCACCCCACTTTGTCTTATAGTATGTTATCCTGCAGCACTACAGGTTTTCCAGTCATGAAGGCCTTTCTTTTTCTCCCTTTTCTTTCTTTAAGGCCAAGAAACAAACAAAAAAGAAACAGGAGCTGGAGAAGCAAAAAGCAGAGAAAGAACTCTCTAAGCTGGAAGCTGCCCTGATGGATCCCAAGCGACAGCCGCAGACAGCAGATGACTTTGACCGCTTGGTACTCGGCAGTCCTGACAGCTCCATCCTTTGGTTGCAATTCATGGCTTTTCATCTCCAAGCTACAGAGATCGAGAAAGCTAGAGCTGTTGCAGAAAGGGCACTAAAAACTATCTCCTTTAGGTGACTTGTTTTTTTGTTGATTTCATTTTCCTTGGTAACAGTTCATATCCATGCTATCTTTTGCTTGGTGGATCTTAAGATACTTGCTGCGTAAAGGGAACATGCAACTTTTTTCTCTTACTTTTCTCTAAATACACAGGTATTCTGTATAAACCAGCCACAAGGAATATTAACATCAAAGGCAAAATCAAGAGCTTTGATCTTTGTAGTGAATGTTGCTTTCTTTCTCCTTCAGAGAGGAACAAGAGAAACTGAATGTGTGGGTCGCTTTGCTGAACCTGGAGAACATGTATGGCACAGAGGAAGGACTGATGAAAGTTTTTGAAAGAGCAGTTCAGTACAATGAGCCTCTGAAGGTCTTTCAGCAATTGGCAGACATCTACAGCGCGTCTGAGAAATATAAGGTGATGCCAATTATAGCAGCATGATAAAGAGAATGATCACTTTTATTCATCTGTGTGTATGACAGGAAGGATATCTGTTTTATTTCAAGAAAGAATGCACCTAGTCTGCTCTGCCTTGTCCTAGACTTCCCTTAACATTTTGGACTTGTGGATGCTGCCTCTGTTTGGAGCAGCAGAAATCTTCTCTCTGTGTGGCTCTTTTCAATGTCAGATTATTGCTCTCGTCCAGATTATTAAATGCAAAATGATGCACTCTTAAGACCTATGAAATCTATATTCTAAAATTGCAGAATTGGCAGTTGACAATGAAGAAGCAGGACATGTAGTTGTATATTTAGCCTGTGTTGAGTGAAGCACCTTGTTGAATAAGGTACACAGGCTTAATGTATATTTTTATTTTTCTACATATGAGAGAAAATTTAGCCTTCAACTCTTTGGAACTGAATTTAGAATTTCTGGTCCAATTGTAGAATGGCAGTTAGCATTCTGAGCCTATGTTGAATAGGCTCAGGTAACATTATTATAGCATAGAACTTTTAAGGATGAAATAAAATAGAAGGCAGCTATTTTCAAGCCATGCCTATTTAGCTTCATCCCCACATAAATATCTAAATCTCCTAGCACAAAAGTAGCTACTACCCATTGGATAGGATTGGAAAACTAGGGGTATTTGTGAGAACAAAAGCTAGATTATCCTTGTAATTTAGAAGCAATGAAAATAAAAAGATTTTGCATATTTACGATGATTCTTTATCCTTTCTTTTGATGTATTCAGGAAGCTGAGGACCTATATAGTACAATGCTGAAACGCTTCCGTCAAGAAAAGTCTGTGTGGGTAAAGTACACCACTTTTCTTCTGAAGCGTGGTTTGGTGGAGGCAGCTCACAGACTTATGCCACGGGCACTGAAATGCTTGCCAGACAAAGAGCGTAAGAGTTATTTGTTTTCCTTCTTTCTTGAATAGTGCTGTCTATATCTTCCTCATTGGACTTCCATTTAGATTAGAGTAGATTAATATCTGTATTATCTATATTCTATAATCATTCTTATCTTTGTCTCTTTCAGTCATTTTCTTCCATTTCCATTTCTTCACCTTCATTTCTTAATAAATACATCCTTTTTTCTTTCACGCCAATAGACAGAAACAAATTCAGCATCCCAAGGAACAGGACATATTTCACAAAAGAGTAGACCTTTCCATCTTGTTCGCTAATCTACTCTGAAAATTCTTGTAGTGAGGATGTAGCTAACCATATATTTCTAAATAATAGTTACACCTTCAAACTTCAGGCAGAATTAATAATGACTGCTGAAAATAATCCTTTAAATAATCCTTGCTTCTTCTTTTTTGTTGCAGACGTGGATGTGATTTCAAAGCTGGCACAGTTAGAGTTTCAGTTTGGTGATGCAGAACATGGCAAGGCCATGTTTGAAAACATGCTGAGCACATACCCTAAACGTACAGACATCTGGTCAGTGTACATAGATGTAATGATAAAACATGGAAGCCAAAAAGAAGTCCGGTGAGTACTAACACATGTAGGAAGGTTAGGATTCTTAATTTCCAGCAAAGATGCAAATGTAAGCTTGGGAATGTGTATTAGCTTAAAACTAAAGCACGCAGAGTGACTTGATTTTGGCCAGGAAACATTATTAACAATTAACAATGAGAAGCCTAAAGAATTTGCTCTAGAAATATATCTCCTACACATAGGAGAAAGCAATCTAACAATTTTAGTCATTTTAAATAGAAATAAAATATCAGATTAAAATTGTTATTCTAAACATTATTTGGGTTTTTTCATAGGGATATTTTTGAAAGAGTGATTCACCTAAACTTAACAGCAAAGAAGATGAAGTTCTTCTTTAAACGCTACCTGGAGTATGAGAAGAAGTATGGCACCGTGGAAACCATCCAGGCTGTGAAGGCAGCAGCATTGGAGTATGTGGAATCCAAGAACAACCTTGCTGAGAGCTAACAGACTTCAGGGTCTTACTTACCCAGTATGTTGAGAAGGGAAGTGGACATGCCTCATCTGTAGTACGAAAAGCCCTCTTGCTTTTTTGCATTTCCCAACGAGCTCAATAACAGATTGGAATAGCCAGGACCACACATTAACAGTGTAAGTGATGTAAATGTTTTACACCTTTTATATCCCTCCCCCCAAACTCAAATAAAATAATTATATTTATAACCTTATTTGTCTTCAATTCTTTTTAAAATATACAATTCATAATTAGGAGAAAGCAACCAGCTGCTTGGTTACGATAGCAAGTAAATAGTTCTTCCCTCCCTAAAATATTTTGTATTCAAGTATAGGCTTAGAAGATAATACCACCGCTGCTTTCTAAGCATCCTGTAAAATATATTCAAGGCTTAAAGGCTAAATTAAAAGGCTGTTGTCTGCAGAAGCAAGGTTCTGCAATTCCATTTAATTAGCCTCATCATCATAGCTTAAGTATAAAATACTCAGTTTTTATTTTATACGCCCTATCCTGTTCTACATCTGCAATTCACAGAATTCTGAACTTCTTATAAATATGCTAAAATTATCAATGTTAAATATACAATGTCTAAACAATAAGCAGTTTCCATACATTTTTCCATCTGTTATTTTACAACCCAGTGTTCCTGATTCATTGTCCTACAGAAGACTATAGTCATTGCCTAAAAATTGGCAGTGTCATGGCCTTTGCATAGTAACAGTACAAATGTCATGCACTGCCAGGAAAATAGGCATAATTTGTTCTTTTGCACTTAATTCCAATAACTGACAGTCATGCACCTTGGAGAAAAATGGTAGGGCATGTATATTTTGGCATCTGATATTTGACTAATTTCTTATTCATTTATTTTATAACCTGCTTTTTCTTTATGAATTGAAGGCTGTGTACATAGTATACACAGTACATAGTATACATTTTTGCCTGCATCAACAGCCCTATAAAGTTGGTTGGGTTTAGAGATACTGGCTCAAAATTATGCATTGAGTTTGTATGCCTGAGGTGGGATTTTCCCCAGTTCTAACCCAATATTTGACCATTATATCACTATTAGTTTTGTCTTGCCATCCAACTCTGTAGCTTTTCATATTTTAGTCACTGATAATCCCACATACATCCCACAATAACTTAAAGGTCAAAGTGAATATTAATAACTATTATGATTTCTAGCATTTAGTAGTGTTAAGACTGAGACAACAAATAACCTTTCAGTGTTTAAAATTTTCATTAACAAATCGATCAAATGTATACGGAAATGAAAGATCTTAATGACCAAGAGAAATTAGAACAGATTTTACAAATAAAATATTTTGCCAACTTAGTGTTGGCAGAGGGCCCAGCCATCAAAAACTTCAAACCCAAATCATAAGGAACCCTAGGGAGTCCTTTGTAACTTTGAATCTAAACAATCAGTCAAAGCAAGGACCAAATGTACATGTTTGCCAATTAGCACACTTTCTGAAATTATACACTGATGTTCAATTGGACAGATTTTTGGAAAAATATGGTCTCCTCCCAATATTATTTGATACCAGACTGTTAAACTGTAATATTATGTAAGAATATATCCAACTGAGCTTCTTAGGCCTTATTTCTGATGAGACAGCAACAATAGATTTGTATCACATGTGACATAATTCATTTGAAATCTATCAGCTATATATTTTCTGAGAGTTTAGTCAAAGTATAAAATCAATTATTGGATGCTTTCTAGCATAGTTGTCTTAAGTGCTCAAAATGATTTTTGTTAAGCTTGTAGGACAGCTGTTGAGTAGGACAGCTGTTGAGTAGTTGCAGGTAGTCCTCAACTGATTACCACAATCGAGCCCAACATTTCTGTTGCTATGCGAGACAGTTGTTAAGTCAGTTTTGCCCCATTTTACAACCTTTCTTGCCACAGCTGTTAAGCGAGGAACACAGTTGTTAAGTGAGTCTGGCTTCCTCATTGATTTTGCTTCTCAGAATATTGCAAAAATATATGACGGCAACCGTCATAAATACATGCCAGTTGCCAAGCATCTAAATTTTGATAATGTGACCATGGGGAAGCTACGATGGTCATAAGTGTGAAAAATGGTCATAAATCACTTTTTTCACTGCTGTGGTAAATTTGAACGGTCACTAAACAAATGGTTGTAACTTGAGGGCTACCTGTATTAGGTAGCTAGGAAGGCTGTTTCCTGGCTATCAGGATTAGAGGAGTTTCCCATTACATTTTTGGCCCACTTATGGAGGCGGCTATAGAGAGGGTAGCCACTATTCTCTCGATAGATGTAGACTCCAGTGATGGCATCCCATTGTGACCGGGGCTGAACATTGTGCACATTATATGCTTGGACCAGTTCCTGGTCCTCTTTATCTAAGTGTACAAAGCCAAAGAAGTTTTTGACGTTGTTGGCAGCCACAATCTTGGAATGTACTTCCGCAGTCCGTTGGAACAGCCTAGCTTCACTAGAGTGGTATTGGTTCCAGTAGGCTTCTTGGCGGTAGCTGAGTGGTGAGCAGCAATGCTTTAGGCACTTGGTGATGAAGACAAGAACTGCAACCCCACCAATGAGCATCCATCCAAAGAGCTGAAGGGAAAGAGAAAATATGAATAGAACATGGCTTGAATTGGTTTGATTTTTAACAAGTACGCTTTATTAAAAGCCTACTTTTATTTTATTTCTTTGAAGTAAAAATTGGACCCCAAAGTATAATTGAAACTCTAATCAAGTTCAGTTACATTTGTAAGTGGATAATGGTGAAAGCAATAATTATAGTGTACCTTCATTTTTTCTGGTTAATAACTGCAAGGTTTGTGTTTAACTGCTAGTTGAGGATTTTTATGGATTAAATATCTGAAAATAATCAGTTTTGTTTGAGTGGACTTCCATGCAATCAACAAATTCCACTGTTTCCCGAGCACTCTCGTACTTGCTCTGGAGGCTACTAAAATTTAGGAGATATTCTTACAAACTAAATTAAAAACTTTTGGTAAAATAAAAACGGTTCAGATAGATAACCATTTGTCTTGCAATGAAGAATAGCATCTACCAAATTATGCTGTTTAAGCAGGCTTTTACAGGGGATATGCTATGGAAGATTTTTATTGTTATTCTTTGGTTTTTACTGTGGACTGAGCCAACATTCAGTTTTTGTTACTTTTTTCATTTTGATTACTTGTTTGTAGCATGTCATGTTCTTAATCTGAATTAATGAGTATTGGAGTTCATGTTTGGATTTTGTTTTATGATTATAGTATAGTATAGTCATATGTCAGCTCTCAACTGCTTCAAAACATGTCAAATTTGGTATTCAATGTATTTTGAAGCAGAAATCTTGTCCTACCATTCGTCTTTCACCCAGTGAAAGAACTTGCTGATCATCTGCCTCATGACTTGCTATTTCTTCTGGGCGAAATAACAGGTTATGTAGTAAGTCACGTGGTCTTCTCACTACTCCATTTTAGTATTCAATGTGTCTTCCAGAATGAATTATTGACGAGGACTGAGGTACCACTGTATATTATATGTACATTATATATATATAATGTGTATGTGTATATATATATACACATACACATACACATACACATACACATACACATACACATACACATACACATACACATACACATACATACATACATACATACATACATACATACATACATACATATATATATATATATATATATATATATATATAAATATGGTGTTTTTCCCAAAATATGACCTACCCTGAAAACACCCGTAGCCCGATTTTCAATTCCTGCATGTAAGATAAACCCTACCCCAAAAATAAGAATGCCACCATCGCGCCTGGTGTCACCACTCTCAGCAGAATGTTGCAAGGCTCCTTGCGCCAATGTCGTCACTCGCGTGCGCAATGGCACAATGCACCACACAGCCTCCTGCAAGCGGCAGCACTGGTGCAATGAACCCCGTGCATCCTACCGTGAGTAGTGGCAATGGCATGCTGAGCCACGTGGTATCTGGCTGCAAGCAGTTGCAGAAGAGGTTTGGCAGCAGTGCGACAGTTGTTGGTTCGTGGGAGGTGTGGCTGCAGTAGTCCTAAGGTTAGCAGGTAAGACTCCCCCCGAAAATAAGATTGAGTGCTTATTTTGGGGCCGAAAAGAAAATAAGACTGGGTCTTATTTTCAGGAAAACATGGTATTTTTTATGAATAAATAAATTACCTGTGACTCGTATCTTAATCGTCTTGTAACTTCATCCTTAAAACGTGTCATGTTGGCTGGCTGATCTTCACAAGGAAACCTGGCCAAGATATCTGGTCCATAGCCAAGTGGGAAATGATCCAGGGAAGTGGGATCCACAAATTCACTTAAGGCACAGACATAGGCTTCTCCACGAAGCAGTGAGATCACCGACCATGTGACAGGAGCCACTGCAGCTCTTCCCATGACAGATCCAAAGATCAAGAAATTAGCTGCTGCAGAAAAGTTCTTGGTTCCTCGCTTGTGACACTCAGCCACTAAGTTCCAAGTGTGGTTGTTCCAGATTACACCGATTACGAACAAGGCCAGAGCAGGCACTCCTATGGCAGCCAGACCGTAGATGTAATTCCGAATTGGGGAACATGGACAGTGAAATGCAACCACCGAGAACAGTTCCTGGCTTCCAACAGTGCCCAGAGCCACCAAGCCATTGAAAATCATCACATCTTTACTTTTAAAGAAGAGTGAAAGAAAGCGGAAATTTTCAGCAATAAGAGCAGCCATTTTAACAGGGTTCAGTTGGAGCTTTTAATATTTTAATGCAGATGAGATGTCTATAGACAATCTTGGTCTTCTCAACTCTTCATTTACTGTAAAAACAATTGTGGATTTAATAACTCCACAATGTCAAAGATCACTAGGCATCCACATATATTTCAACTATATATATTTTATTAAGTAAACTAAACTGCCTATGAACCTTGTATTATAAAATAATGCATCCAGTTTACAATTCATGAATGCAGGGAATATCTTTCAGCATAGTTTTCTCATGTGCTAATTATACTAAAAGCAGGTAAAATTTTAGGAAATAAATTTGTAAATATTAATTATAGAAGAATTTATGCAACTTCAGTGTACAATATGCACTCTATTTTAAATGGTTATACATTTTATTACATATAGCCCCACTAAAAGTATTTATTCTCCTTTCATGTACTGAGAATGTATAATAATAATAATAATAATAATAATAATAATAATAATAATAATAACAACAACAACAACAACAACAACAACAACAACAACAACTCCGCCGTTGCCGGTCCCAAGCCCGGATGAGAAAGGAGGAGGGTTGGGGTCAGGTTGGCATCTGGTCCCGTAAAATCAAACCCGCCAACCCATACAATATGGTGAAAAAAACAAATAAGAATTCCATACCGCATCGGTCGTCGCGCGGGTTAACAAGGGCCACGGCGGATGTTGGGGTCCCTGGACATCCGTCGACAAGTGGGCTACAAGTGGACCAGCCCAAAAAACGACAAAAATATAGTGCAGATGAAAAACGTGCCATAATGGCCTGTTACTACAACTCAGAGCCAGAAAAAAGAGGCTATTTAAAGCGAATGTATGAATTATGGAAAGAACAATATCCAGATTCAAATGTTAGTGAACAACGACTAGCAGATCAAAGGCGATTTATTATACGGAATAAAGTGTTTAGTGAAGTTGAACATGAGGAAATTCAGGCAAATTGCAAAACCCAAAAAACAATATCACAAGCGGAAATAACTGATATTCAAGACACAACTAAAGACATTATAGTAGAACTCCCAGAAGAAGCTCTCGGGGAGGAAATAACATCACCACCACTAGAACCAGTTATCACTGAACCAACTGATGAACTAACTCAAAAACAAAAAGAATTGAAGGATAAGATCATGGAGCATTTTCTGCTTAATGAGGAAAGGCAACGTTTACCATCACTAAAAACTGTGCCTAAGAAAATTTTGGCCCCTATCATGAAAATGGTTAATGCAGTGTTTTCAACAATTGAACCGGGATCCATCTTGGAAACAAACCAGTTAATGTACAGCGCAGCTGTAATAGTCACTAATGAACTAGGCATTAAAATTAAAGTACCTAGTCACACAACAGAAAAAGCATCAAAGCCAAAGTGAAAAATCCGTTTAGAACAAAAAATCAAAAAATTAAGGGCAGATGCTAGTAACTTAAAGAACATGCATGAGCAACGGCTTAAAAACAACAAAATCATAGATCGGCTAATCAGAAGATATAGATTGGATACAAGAAACATCAATGAAGATGTAGAGATTGTAAAACAGCAGATAACAGCAACAGCTAGAAAAATTGAAAGATATGAGGCACGAATCATCCAATATAAACAAAATCAGCAATTTCGATCAGACCAACGGTGTTTTTATCAAAGTCTTAATGTGAATGGTGACACCAAAAGTGAAAAACCAGAAAAGCAGGCCACAGTTGAATTCTGGAAAGAATTGTGGGAAAATGCAAAGGATTACAACAAGAAAGCAAAGTGGATACATGACTTTGAGAAAAGCATTGGCAACAAACAAATGCAAGTATTAGAAATAACAACTGAGATGGTCAAAAATCGAGTTAAAAAGGTAAAGAATTGGACATCACCTGGAAAGGACCAATTACATGGTTTCTGGCTCAAATATCTGATCAGTTTACATGCAATATTGGCCAGGCAACTGAATGAAATTTTACAAAAGGGCCAAATTGATGAATGGTTGACAACTGGAAAAACATACTTGATTCAGAAAGATACAACTAAAGGAACAACACCTGAAAACTACAGACCAATAACATGCTTGCCAACAACCTTCAAATTACTCACAGGCATTATTGCAGATAACATGATGGATTATTTGGAAACAAACAACATCTTGCCAGTAGAGCAAAAAGGCAACAAAAGAAGGAGCAGGGGCACAAAAGATCAGCTTTTAATTGATAAAATGATATTAGAAAATTGTAAGAACAGAAAAACGAACTTGAATATGGTCTGGATTGATTACAAAAAGGCATTTGACTCACTGCCACATAGTTGGATCATAAAATGCTTAGAAACAACTGGCATTAGCAAAAATATTAATCCTTTACTGAAAAGGCGATGAAACAATGGAGAACTGAGTTGGCAGTAGGGAATGAGATCTACGGAATGGTTAATATCAAGCGAGGAATTTTCCAGGGTGATTCACTTTCACCTCTTCTCTTCATCATCGCAATGATCCCACTATCAGTAATCTTAAAAAAAATGAAATTAGGCTACCAAACAGCCAAAGAAGCTGAAAAAATTTCTCATTTACTATATATGGATGATTTGAAACTCTATGGAAAGTCAGAAATAGAAATCCAATCATTGACAAACACAGTCCGAGTATTCAGCACCGATATTTCAATGCAGTTTGGCATGGAAAAATGCGCCACTGTATCCATAAAAAGGGGCAAAATCACTGCATGTGAGGGAATTGAAATGCCCAATGGCCAATTAATTAAATGCAAAGAAAATGAAGCCTACAAATACTTAGGCATTCTGCAGTTGGATAACATCAAGCATGGAGAAGTAAAAACTATTGTCAGGCGAGAGTACACCAATAGAGTTAGGAAAATTTTGAAATCTAAATTGAATGGTGGAAACACAACCAAGGCCATAAATACCTGGGCAATACCAGTTATAAGATACACAGCTGGTATAGTTAACTGGACACAAGTTGATTTGGACCTTTTGGACCGAAAAACCAGGAAACTAATGACAATGCACTACAGTTTACATCCACGTGGTGATACTGATAGACTGTACCTGCCCCGAAAATCAGGTGGCAGAGGATTATTACAAGTGAAGCAAACAGTTGAAGAAGAAAAACATGCACTGGCTGATTATTTAAAAGAAAGTCAAGAACATCTATTAATCGAAGTAAAGAACAAAAATCTACTGAAGGCCCAACAGACGAAACAAGAATACAGAAAAGATGTGATAAAATCAAGAATGGAGAGTTGGCAGAACAAAGCACTGCATGGCCAATTTCTGGGGAAAAAAAAGATAAAGTGGACAGTGAACAAACTTGGTTATGGTTAACAACAGGTACATTAAAGAAAGAAACAGAGTCACTAATCCTGGCTGCGCAAGAACAAGCTATCCGCACAAAGGCCATTAAGGCCAAAATCGAAAAATCCTCTGATGATGCCAAATGCAGACTTTGCAAAGAAACTGATGAAACTGTTGATCACATACTCAGCTGCTGTAAAAAAATCACGCAGACTGATTATAAATTGCGGCACAATTCAGTAGCACAAATGATCCATTGGAATTTGTGCAAAAATTATAATATTAAAACAGCAACAAACTGGTGGGAACATCAGCCTGAAAAAGTCACCGAAAATCAGATGGTCAAGATCTTGTGGGATTTCCGTATACAAACCGACAAAATACTGGCGCATAATACACCAGACATCACACTGGTTGAGAAAAATAAGGTCACAATCATAGACATCGCAATACCAGGTAGCAGGGTTGCCGAGAAGGAACATGAAAAAATTGCGAAATACCAGGTCTTAAAAATCGAAATTCAACGATTATGGCACAAACCAGCAGTGGTAATTCCAGTGGTAATTGGCACACTGGGTGCTAATCCAAAAGCACTGGAATTACATTTAAAACAGTTAAAAATTGACAAAATCACCATCAGTCAAATGCAAAAAGTCGCACTGCTTGGATCTGCACGCATATTACGAAAATACATTACGACGTCCTAGGCCCCTGGGTGGGGCCCGACTAGTAATCAATGCCAAATCCGACGAAACAACTGGCCGCTGTGATACAATTCTGTTTTTGCGAATAATAATAATAATAGCAGCAACTTTCATCTGTTCTTCCATTCCCTTCCCGGCTGTCTCTCAGCTGCCTGCTTGTCTATCTTCATTTTCCATCTTATAAAACAACAGTCAAGTGTGCCTTACCTTTTCCATGAATCTTGGATTCTGACTCTTCTGTTTTGCCATGTGATGCTGAGATTCTCATTTTTTCATGTCCCTACAACTAGGATATTATCAGCATTAAATAGTTAACCTGAGTTTGCCGTATTAGTGTGAATAATTTGGGCCGAGTTTATAACATTTGATGAATTACAGGAAGTAAATAGTTACTGTCTGACTAACTTGAATCAAGAGGAGTAACAAGGACAACTTGAATTTACCAGCTTTGGTGACATGGCTCAGTGGCTAATATCTACAGTCACTGTTCATCTTCGTTGTAATGTGTATAAGATATCACTAAATGTCCTTTATTGACAACATTAGCCGCCCGGAGTCCTTCGGGATTGGGTGGCATATAAATATATTTAATAAATAAATAATAAATAAATAAACATGAGTAATGAGGTATTTTTATGGCAGAAAAAAAGTCAAGGGAAAGAATCCTAGTTAGTGACTTCTATGTATAACACAAAATTTATTCCTTGCATTTCAGATCTTAAAATTTCAAACTGATGAAAAGTAACTGCTTGGAATGGGTAGTTTGATTATATCTTAGTTCAGGGAAAATTCCATGTCCTTCTTTCCTTCCCACTGATGAAACTTTTTTGGGGAAGAGTAATTATATTAATATTTAACCAAATGAAATTGATAAGATTTTCACTACTTTTCCCTCTACTCCAAGTGACTCAGAGGAATTATTGGAGAGTTAGATTCAGTGGTTTCTTTTATTGTATTTTTTTTTAAGTTTCATTATAAAATAAAATACCAGGAAAAAAAAATAGAAAACTAAGAGAAAGAAAGGGAAAACGCAAAGAAAAAAGGAAAAAAGTGGTGACTTTTGATTTTTTTTCAACATGCTAAACTACAAAAAGAGAGGTGGTTTAAGTTGTATGATCACAATACCCCCTTTAGCTCTCCCCCCCCACCTTGCTTGGGACAGCCGGAATTGAGTTAACCCAATAGCCATCTAACTGAATCTCTGTGGAGGCCCAGGTTTCCTGCAAGAAGAGGATGTCAAATTGTGATATATAGTCAAAAAAGAGTTGGTCTTTTGATGGGTCGGACCAAACTGCTATATTCCAGGTTATAAGGGAGAGTGGATCAACTTTTGGAGCTCATCAGGAAACTTGATTTATACAAAGGGAAGTTGCCTGGTTGTTACCATGGATTGAGGTGTCCTCGCACACTGAATTGGTCTTCTTTAAAAATAGAGAGGCCCCGTCTAGGTCATGTGTAGACTCTTGAGAAACTTGTTCAGGGTAAGAGGTTTTAGAACCAGCTAGCAGAGCTTGCCATTCTGACCTTCTTCTCTGGTTGTAGGACAAGGCGTTATTATAAGGTGACCAGATTTTCAGATTGGTAAAGAGGGACACCATTGACCAGGGGGGTGGGTTTGACTAAAAATTTTATATTTTGTCAAACATGACCCCAGGACACTGAAACCATCATAAATACAAATCTGTTGCCAAACATCAAAATTTTGATCACGTGACCATGAGGATGCTGCAATGGTTGCTAAGTGTGAAAATGGTTGCTAAGTGTGAAAAATGGTAATCAGTCACTTTTTTCAATGCCATTGTAACTTTGGTCACTAAATGAACTGTTTGAAAGTTAAGGCTAGCTTGCATTATAATGCCTTATGCTAGCTTATATTTTCAAGAGAGAGAAGCTCAACTCCTTGTTAGAATTGAAATAGAAATGAGAGTAGAGTAGAGTAAAGTAGAATAGAATAGTTTATTAGCCAAGTGTGATTGGACACACAAGGAATTTGTCTTTGGTGAATATGCTCTCAGTGTACATAAAGAAAAATAAAATAGTAGGATAGTGGGATCCTTGCTGCACCAAGCTCAGAAAGCAGCGATCCCACCATCTCCCCCACACCTCCTCATTCTGAAAGAGGAGGGGAGGTGAGGGATCCTTGCTCACCAAGCTCAGAAAGCAGCGATCGCACCATCTCCCCCACACCTCCTTGTTCTGAAAGAGGAGGTGGGGGGGGGATCCTTGCTCACCAAGCTCAGAAAACCTCCTCTTTCTCCCTCTCATTCTCTTTTTGGGGGGAAGGAGGAGAAAGGACAAAAAGGAGAAAGAGGGAGAAATGGCTGCAGAGAGAGCGGCGCCCGAGAGAAGCGGGCAAAAAAAGAGAAAGAAAAACCTTCCGACGGCTGAGCCACTTGGCCCGGGACCAGGCCTCCTCCTCGCCGCACTGCTGCCGCTGCCAGAAAACCGTCGCTCTCCCTGCAGAAAAACGGCGTGCGTCGGCACGCACACGCACAGGAGAGGAGGGAGCTTCGCCCCTCGTCGGGCGCTGCGAGCGAGCCGAGCGGAGAGAGGGAAACCACTGCCCTCTAAAGGCCACATCGGGAATGACACTTCAGAGAAATAAAAACTTTTTTTTTAACGGCATCCTTTTTTAAATTGTTTTCTTTCTTTTGGAAAATCGGGACTTTTTGAACATGCTGCGGAAGACGGGACAAATTATTAAAAATCATGACTGTCCCGCCAAAAGTGGGACGTCTGGTCACCTTACGTTATTAGGTCATCTTTCATTCTTTGCAATGGTGGCTCTGTCATGAGTCGACTCTCAGTATCTTGGTTTGGAGCTGGCGGTGCTGAAGGTGTCATGGGATTTTCACACAGGGATGAAAACATCTCCATCTCTACTGGGGTCTCTAATACCCCCTTTGGGTCTTGGCTTCTATTTTCTATGATTTTGAATTCATGTAATCTCTTGTCCTCTGGGGGGGAAGTGAGAGGCTCAATTATTGGGAAAATCAAGTCTATAAGTGGCTCTGCTGTGTCCATTGTGACCAATAAGGATTTCTTTAAATTTTCTAGCTTGAATAATATATTGTCTTGTTCTTTCCTTGGGAGAGCACCAAAAGCGTTAATGAGGACAGCTTCTGTGCTGTTAAGTATCTCTTCTCCGGGCAAGACTGGTTGACTCCCACTATCATTCTCTTTCTTTTCCAAGGTTGAAAATGAGGTGGTGTCATTCACCTCGGAGGCTCGCATGTTAGCTATTAACGGAATAACCCTTTCCTCACCAAAGACACTGATGGGAAAGATTTGGAAGGAGGCTAAAAATGCCTTCATCTTGAATAACATCTGTGGTATGGTGGGCTGTTTGAAAGACAGAAGGATCCGCTTCCAATTTGGGGCCTCAGGTAACCACTCCACAGCACGGAGATCAATCATGGTCCTGTGATAGTGAAGAAGCTGAAGTCCGTTGAAATGGATTCTAAAAGCTATCCTTTGTGTTTGTAGTGAGCGATGTGATTGTTGTAATTGAGGGAGGGATTCTTTCCTGATTTCTTCTTTATTGATACCTTTTCCTCTCATTGCCTTGTCTGGGGGAGGACTGTTTTTCTGAGAGGACTGCTTCCTTTTATCTGTCTCTTTAACTGTTTCTCTGGCTCTTTGCTCTATTTCCTTTTCCTTATCCTGCAAATGGGAGTTAATCAAATCTTCTGCCAGAACTTTAGTAGGAGTACTTGGGGCCTGATATTGTATGAAGAAAAACAGCTAAATCTTTTTTCAATGACTCTACATCATGTTGGATGGCAATTAATTGTTCAAATATTGAAACCACCATTTGCACTGTGAGAAGGCATTGCTTTGCCATAAACTCAGTTGAATTTTCCCAGGGTAAACTCTCCATACTCTGGATTATCTGGTTGTTCTTTGCCTTTTTAGTCTTTAACTTAGACTCCATAAAGGAAGTTATTGGACTAGTTGTTTGTGATAAGAGCTGGCTTTCATTCCCCCCCCCCCCCCCCCCGATCGGAAAAGTCTAGTAAATGCTGATTTGCCATATCTTTTTGCCGGTCCTGTTCTAATCTCTCCAGATTGTTGGAGATGGTGGGGTTAGTTTTACTTACAGATCTCTTGCCAACAAAGAGCTCCTCAATTCTTGGTTGTTTTGCTGTCTTCACTGGAGGGACAGATCCTGGGCTGGTGCCATGGAGTTTCTTTCTTTTTCCCATGCTTATTTAATTCTTCGGCAGCAACAAAAGTTTTTGTTTGTATTACATTCTACGCTGTTATCTCCACCAAAAAATGTTAATTAAATAAAAAAGAATCCAGTAAGAGTACTAAAAATTGATAAAATAAAATAAAACCGGGAGGCACTACTGCAAACACAGTTTGCAGGTATGATCAACCTCCCCCTTTAAAAATGAAATGGTGTAAAATGCCAAGTAGTTTCCAAAGAAAATCATCCCAGAGAACAGGGATGCCTGTATAAATATTGAAAAGCATTAGCTATTCTGCCTTTAATGTATTCTTCAGTATGGGAGTTATTGCTCTGGCTGTGATTACTGCATCTTGGATACTCTGATGTAATCATCCAATTCAAACTGGATTTTAAATACTTTACCAGTATACTTAATGGAACTGCTTCTCTTGTATGGTTTAACTTTTATCTCTTATCTCAGATTTGTAAAAATGTTCCATGTATTCCTCTTTTTTTGCTCCCTAATTTTAGCTATAAAAATGTTTTCCTGGTTTGTTTTACTGTTATTTTATGCAAAAGCACTGCAAGATACTGAATTGCAAGTACTTATATTCATTCAGCTTATATAGCTTCAGCAACATATCCCTAATGCTTTATTTGCTTGCTCTTATACTACAGGATATAAGGCTGGCTGAAGTTTCTACCCTTTCCTTTTCCATTGGCAAGCTTTCTGCTTTTTCAAGAGAGTCATTTTTATTTTTATTTTCCTTTTACTTAGCATGTTATTTTTAACTGTTCTAGGGCAAGTTCCTGCCTTTTCTAGCTAGAGTCAGTTACATTGTTCTCTTTTGAAACAAGTACAGTATAGTACACTTGAAGGCCCATAAAACAGTATCTCAGCTTTCTTTCAATTTATCCTCTCTTCTGGAAGCAGCAAGAAAATTAAAATAATGTTAAAACACCATTTCCCTATTTTAGATGTCTGTGTATGGAAAGAATTCACTGTCTCCAAGCGCCTAACTAAAATTGTGACTTGCATCAGCTCAAGAGTGCCTGCTTAGCATTAGCTGAAATTTCCAGAAGAAAAGTTTCATACGTACATGTTTTCTTTGGACTATGGGAAGCCTTCCACACACCACTGCGTATCCATGATCAGCAAGCTCAGTTAAAGCCGTCCTGGAGTAATGCTTACATTCAAGACATACACTATTTACTAGGCTTGCTTCTTCATTTAAATATTTAAGTGACTCATCTGCTATGTAAATGATTAAAACATGTAAATATGTATAATATAGACACTTCAAAGTGTACTCTTGCCAAAGAGAAGGAACAATGAAATAATATGTAAGTTGTAAACCAAAGATAAAAGAAGAAAATTTAGGTTTATTACCTATCTACAGAAGGAAAAGCTCTTGCTGTTTTATTTTCATTACAAATGTAATGGAACAGAATCAAACTAGCCTCAAAATAAACTTTCAATCTATCAGGTATGAACGTTGGCAGGATTAACCTAGGACAGATGATTTAGTATGAATGAGAAGGATATGTATAGTTTATGGAGGCATTATGGTGAAGCAATATAGAAGCTTCCATTAGCAAAGAATTATCTGCTTTAGCTATGCAACTTATGGTGATAAAGGGTTTGGTTTCCCAACTCATCCTATTATTAGGACCTGGTCACCTGGAACATCTTTTTCACATGCATTAAGACTCCAGTGTGTTAACCCTGCAAGAGTACATGCTGACTAAGAATTCTGGAGATTGAAGTCCTAGGAGATCTGGAGGATTCTTGCTCATAGTTATACAGTCAGCCTGAACTGTTTATATTTTCTTTTTCTGAGTAGCAACCCGGATGGAGTGGGGAATATTAAATAATCAGGCTTCTTTCAAATGTCGGTACCTCATAATATTGCTCCATTGAATTTGTTATCCTTGATTGAAATTGTTCTCCTACCAGTGTTAGCTAGATAACATCTTCATTTATTATCTACCCATTAAGAGCTGTAATCTATTTATCTGTTTATGTGCCTGAAATCTTGTACTTGAAATTCAGTGTACACAATCATAATAATTTATGCAGACAAACTCCTTTCTACAAATTAATATATATGCCTGAGTCACGTTCTCTTGAGGCTCAAGGACTGAAGCCAGATCAGTTCTCTTTTAGGCAATACTTTCAACTTTTGTTGCCTTAAATCTCCAATAAATGTGGAGACTGTAGGTTGGGGGAGTGAAAAGTGTAGATCCATTGTCCGTATCTCTACCCACATCCACATTTATTCCTTGTTCATTGCAGTGGAATCACTACAATAATTAGTAATGTCATTTAGGACACATGCCAAGAAAAGCACATGCCAAGCGTTTCATGTGTCATCCTAGTGCAATAGAGCCCCACCCTTAGACTAATGCCTAAAAGTTAGAAACTAGCTAAAATTAAAACCAGAACAAAACCAAACAAAAATCCTATCATGTCCATGATTCTAATTTGCAGATTTGAAAATATTTCATTTTCATTATTTTAAAGCTGAACAACATCGTAATATGCTAAGTGAATGGACTTAACACTTTGTTACTGCTATAACAAAGTCCTTCGGGATTGGGCGGCATATAAATGTGTCTAATAAATAAATACATACATATAAAAAAAGCTTTAGTAACTGTTGATGGTTTGGGGGGAAAAAGAATCTGATCTATTTCTGACATCTGATAGCTTCTCAAACTAATTTCTGCCTAAAAATAAAGCTATCTTTATATTAAGGTGCAATACTTTATTTTCAGTAGGTGGAGATGGTTTTGTATTATAAACTGGTACACTTATTTCTCTGTTGTTCCTTATGTTTTTACTGTTATTGTAAAAAGTCTTGCTTTTTCTAAAACTGAAATGAAACATGATGAAAAATAATCTTTTAGCACTTACTTCAGGGGGTGGCTAAAGCAATGTCCGGGGCTTCTCTAGTGACCATGTGGAGTCTGAATTTATTCCAGGTTTATCCAGATGTCCGGCACTTGAGCTGGGCATTGGGATGAGAGGCAAAAGTCGCTGCTGTCCGAAGATGGGTTAAAAAGAACGGGTGTGTTGATTTCTAGCAGTTTCCTTTTGCTCAGAAAGGGCCTTTTTTTCATTTGAGAGGGGAGGAGAAAGTTTTCCGTCAGGGTGGAGATTATGCATGCAGAGAAGGAGAGGAAAAAAGGGGGGTTTGCTTCATTCTGTTGCTTTATGAGGAGAAAAATAGAAAAATTATTGGAAAAAATGAAACATTCCACCATTAAACTAAGATGACTCATAAGCAGAAGGAAGGAATTCCGTCCTTCAGCTGCCTCAAGATACTCAGTTAAGAAATTGAATATCCTCTGGTTTTCTAAATAATGTTTGATCAAGAATGGATTTTGAAGTGTGTCTCTCCCTCTCCCTCCCTCCCCCCCTCTCTCCAACATTGTTTAGCTACTCCCATGAGAACCAATTATGTTCTCAGTTCATTGTGACATTTGGTCACTCGGAATCTACTACATCGTGCCACTTTTTGAGCCCAGCTCCTCCCTCTGGCAAGCTACTTAAAACAAAACGCAGCCTTCAGACTGAAGAAGTTGGGAACATTTGTTATGCAGAACCCATAGCAGATTGTTAGAGGAGAAACTGCATACAAATAAAGATATTGTTAGACTCTGTCCCTGCTTATAGTTGACTGCATTAGACTCGCCTCTAACAATGAAAATTCCCCTCTTGTCTTCACAGTTTTGTCTTTATTTCAACCCTATTCAATAAGTGAGATAGTCATACATAATCATTACATTACATTACATACACAATATTTTTTCCTAAAGCCAATATTATTAAGATGTGCAAAATCTGTAAAGCTTTATTTCGCAGAAGAAGTTGTGGGTGATCTGCCCGAGGTGGAACCAGAGATATGCTTTGCGAGTCTTGGAAGATACCATTTCCTCTCTGGTCACTAACCTTTGTCCATAATTGCTTTCCATTTGTTTTCCCTCCTGACTTTTTTAAAAAACATCTATTGCCTTTCCATCTCCAAGCTACTTTTGATGACAATGTTCCTCTAACCCAGAGGTCTTCAAACTTGGGAACTTTAAGACTTTAACTTTAAGCCAGCTGGAGAATTCTGGGAATTGAAGTCCACAAGTCTTAAAGTTCCCAAGTTTGAAGACCTCTGCTCTAACCTTTTTCTCAAGAAATGCTATTTAACTCAAAGGGATTTTTTTGGTATAATTTTCTTCCAACCAGTTGAAGTGCTAACATGATGTCAGAACTCATTTTGACTAATTTAGATAACTACCTTGCACAAAATGTTAGCAGATTGTTAGTTACTTCAATTATCAATATTGTTATTGTCAAGGAAAGAAAGAGGCGCTTCTAGAGTTGTCTGTTTTAGTGCAGACCTTTTTGGGTATAATGCAGTTAAATGTCAGATGGTTATATGCAAGAATCTGTAGATGCTATTTGCTACTTTCACTCAGGCAGCAAAATGTTCTGAACTGACTCTGTTTTGACCATTTTCCCTGTATGCAATCATAAAAATCAATTTTCCATTTATAATCATAAAAGCAGATGAGACACTGATGCAATATATCTTGTCCAATAATTGCATTTGACTTCTATCATCATCATCATCATCGCTTTGCCATTACAGGTTTTTTTTAAAATTTATACAGGAAGAGGTTCCTAGTTTCAGTATGATTGCAGACAGCTGGAGTAACAGATAACAACTTAAAAATAAAGTCCCAGAGGTTTGTATTACATTAACTGTCACCACAAAAATAAAAAGAGAGAGCAAGAGATAAGAGCCCTTAGCCAGGGGCTGCCATGTTTATGTGGTTAGAACATTGCAGATAGCTAACATCTGCTATGATATTTGTGTCAGCAATTAATTAAAGAGTCAGGAGTATGTTTAATATCAAGATTAGTCTTGCTATTAGAAAGTTGCTAGAGAGAGTGAGAAGAAATGGCGGTAGTATACACTGGAAAAAGAGAGAAAAAGAAGGAAAGAAAAGAGATGAAAAGCAGAGGTTTTTTTTGTATTTGAGCTAATTTTGCAGGCAAGATGTGATATCCCTAATATATGGTTGATATATGTTCTTGGAAGTGCAAGTTAGGCTTGTGATTAATGCTTTACTTTACTTATCTTATTTACTATGCTTATTATCTTTATTTTGTCGAAATAAAATAATTTTAAAATGCATTTGTATGATGAAGATATAGTTTTCCATTTCCTTTTTTAGAACTATTTTAGAAAGCGAGGCAGGAAGCTTTGCCAACCAATGTTGGAATTCAGACACTAACCCATAAAACAATTTATGTTCTTCTCTTTTTTTGGGGGGGTAGTAGTGATTACCCTCTCTTGCAAATAGAGAATAGTTATGATGATAAGCTTTTGCATATTCAAAACCCAATGCATTTACTAAAGTGATAAGCAAAATTAAATGGCCGTGCAATGAGTGATTACATTCTCATGTTGATTCAACCCCCTTGCAAAACTTGTTATACTGTACAGTAATTCATGGGTTCATTAGGAACAGAATGGATATGTGCCTCTGTATCTATGATCAGATAATTCTGCTCTGATAGCACTCTTTAAAAAATGAACCCTAGGGGTTATATATTGGATTTTTCAGTTATATTTCAGCTAAACTGATGGATACCACAGGCAGTCCTTGACCTTCGATCACAATTGACCCAAAATCTCTGTTGCTAAGTGAAACAGTTGTTAAGTGAGTTTTGCTCCATTTTATTACTTTTCTTGCCACTGCTGTTAAGTGACTCACTGCAGTTAAGTTAGTAACATAGTTATTTAGTGAATCTGGCTTCTCCATTGACTTTGCTTGTCAGAAGGTCACAAAAGGTGATCATATGACCCTGGGACACTGCAATCATCATAAATATGAGTAAGTTGTCAAGCGTTTGAATGTTGATCATGTGACGATGGGGATGTCACAATGGTCGGTAAGTGTGAAAAATGGTCAAAAGTCACTTTTTTCAGTGGTGGTGTAATTTCGAACAGACACTAAACAAACTGTTGTAAGATGAGGATTACATTATCTCTAAGAGAAATTGGTGTCAATAAAATTTCAGTGTTTTTTTCTCTCTTACATAATTACAAAGCTGATATGGCAATCATAATGAAGGTGATGATTAATTTCTAACCTGGCCCATAAAATTGCCAAGACTCAGACATATCTGAATGGATAACATCATCACCTTCTTCATAATAATCAAATAGTCAACATTTTCTTTATGGGTGACAGGTATAATTGCATTTTTTGAAATATACATTTCATTATATAGAAAATTTGGTTCCTCTTGCTTAGGAAAAAAGGTACAGCCAGAAGATACAGAATTATTTTCACTTGGTAGGAAATATTAATAATAACAATAAACCATCAACAAAATGGTTATGACCAATAGTGTGATATGTCAATATTATGATCCAATTAGTAAGCAAAAGTTCTAAATATACAACAATAATATCCTTAATACTGTATAGAATGTAATAAAAATGTTTGTTTATGCCAGGTTTTGCATTTTTTCTTGCAATGCTTTAAACTGTGGTTGGATACTTAATGATTAATTGTCATCAGCAAAACTTCTCTTTGATATTACTCTACTTACTAAGAAAAAAGTGATTCTGTGTATTGACAAAAGAAGCAAACCATTTGGAATACATTTTAATATTTTAATTTGTGTTATTAAATAAACAAACCATTAAATAAATAAACTTGGAGTACACTCTCATACTTCAATTTATTTTGCCTCATGCACATATACTGTAAGTTAGACCATATGATGTACCTTGAAACAAAAATTGTTGACCAATGATGCAACATTTTGCCCAGTTAAAAGTCACAACAACAAGAATTTGGGTATGTAAATAGATTTATCTCTTACTGCAAAGAACTGTGCTGGAAAGCATAGTATCTGTGTTTGTTTCCTTGCCTGCATATTATTGGCTTATGGTGAGATGCCTGTTGTTGGATGTTGAGTATGCATTGAATGTTGAATGGACATGAATTCATTGAAAGATTTCCTGTACCTTTGAGCATTCCTGTAATACCAGCTGAACCTGTACAAATATTATTCTGAAGATCACAGCCGGTAGCTTTTTAGGAGAAAGGAGCGTATACAATATACTTAAACAAAAGTCAGGAAAAACACAGTCCTGTGGGCCTACTATAGCTTCAACCACTATTTATCAGTGACATCTCTCTCAAAACAAATTTCCCATCATTGTATTGATCAAAAGTAAGTCTTTTGAAGATCACCTGGAAAGCCTTAGCTGCCCATAATGAGGATGCTTTTGTGCTTAAATAGCAGGATTTGTATTGTAAAATCACCAAACTGCTGGGAACATTGAACATTTACTATATGTTGTGAAGTGCAATTCAAGGTGCTGATGTAACCTATAAAACCTTAGATGGTGCTTAAATGGCTCTATCCCTTTCCAGGGATACCTGTTGAAGGTTCCCTCCTGTTGTGTGATTTATTTCCTTTTTGATATATTACATTGTTTATGTAGACTAGTATTTTGTACAGTATTAATTAAAATATTCTATTGTTTAGATAACTTGGAGTATTAATTTAGCGTGTCGATATCACAAGCATAAAATTATTTGACTTTTCATACAAAATTTAATATAATGTTGAAATAAAGAAACTTTTGGAAATTATTTCAAAATGTTTGTGACATAATGTGGTTTTGGTCTAGAGATGATTACTTAGTACTGAAGGCATTTCTTACTGGTTTGTAACACCCTCTAGTGTCTTTGAAATATGTTTCTGCATTTGCGTAATTTATGCCAACTCATGAACATTTTATTATATATATATGAAATGTCTGACAGTGTTAAATGGTAATATTATTTACTATGTGCTGCCCTTTATAGGTAAAATGTAAACATATATCAGTTATATGACTTTTTGATGCTTGATGGAAATTCAGTATACAACCTTTCGATAAGTAAATAAATAAAAAATAATTTTTGGGACCATATGTAATATGCTCCTATTAATGTGAGAAAGTAGTCTACAGCTTGTTTAGTAATGTAAAAACATTTCCAATAAAATAAACTATAAACTGTTGAGTGGTGGGAGGATGTGACTTCTAGCTATACATTTGGAAAAATGGCAAAATCTAGTCTACAACAGGATGCATCCAGAAACTGTTCCCTGTAATGATTTTGTGTCCTTTGTTCTCAGCCTATCTGTCTTCAAACTTTGCTGTAATAGACTGCATACTCTTTCTTTGAGGGGCAAGGCTGTGCAATTTCTCTTGTCCAACTGGTTCCATTTTGCATCAGCTCTTGATTGAGACACAAAGGGGGCTTACAGTTGTGCCAGTTCTTCAGGAGCTTGTTCATGGTTCCTTGATCTACGATGCCCAGCAGTTGTTCTTTTTCTTCCTCTGAGTCTGATGGTGCCTTCTCAGGAATGTGCATATGTGTGTGGCCCACGAAGGGGTCTTTGTTCATGTTCTCAAAGAATTGCTGGACACAAACTTTGGCAAAACTCTTGGCATGTTTTGTACATGTCTCTTCAAAGAGTTTCCGCTCAATGTCAATGTAGTGGGACCAATATTTGCTCTTCAAAAAGGCAGATTGAGTAAAGCAGGGACGTATGGCTCGGGCAAGGAAAGCCAGCAGAGTTACTAGCAGCACAAAGACCCAGCCTGTTGCCTGCAAAGGGAAAGAAGAGTCATAATAATATACTAAGCTATTAAAGTGGGTAAGCTAGGGGTCTATCTTGATTTTACTCATAATTCTAAAGCTATGTATTTTGTTTAGTTTCTATTTAGTGTCTTTCCTGTTTTACACCTAATTACTTCATGAAAATGTCCTGGCAACATCATTTTTCTTCTGAATCTCTATGACATTGTCTTCATCTTATCATCAGCCTATGCATGAGGTAGTCTGAAGTTCCATTAAGTTGGAGATAAAGTCAAGGGATCAGTACAAAACAATGCTAATTAGCCATTTTAGACAAATGCAGGAACATGCCCTCTCTCTAATCTAGTCCAAGCTCAGCCTATCTGGCCTATCTGCCCTTATTCTCATGTCATCTCTGAAAGAACTATGCCAGTGCTATATATTAGTAGCTTATTAGAATTGTACAATAGAGGTTCAATAGTTAGTACTGTCAGTATGTAAATAAAAGCATTTACCAGTTTAGTGCGAAGTGAAATGATGAGACCACAAACCTAATTACCCAGAAAAATCTGAAATTTAGCCTAAAAGAAAACAAAGAAAGATGAGACAAACCCTAAGTCCTACTTGTGACTTGATTCCCTTTGTGACTCTAATCTGATTCACCTTTGGTTAAAACGGAATGGACTATGGGAGGAGGAGCATAGGAGAGCTGATAGGCAGAACTGTATAGCCAGAACTACCCCATTCCTGTGGCAGGTGGAATAATGTGCAAATCAAACCAATGTGTGGCTTTGTAGTGACAAACTTGATTGCTTTGAATTCTAGATATCTTACGTTAGGGTTGCACTAGAAGCCAGGTTTGTATTGCATGGTGATTTCATGTACAAAACAGCATCTCCATATAGTTGACTGTACAATTGCAGAGATTCCTATTAAGACAAGGCTTTCTTTAGGGTAGGGTGAAGTGGGTTGGGGTGAGAGAAGAGGACGGCAGCAAATGTTCTGTGTCCCCTTCGTGATAACAGAATGGAGTATTTCCTTTCTAATTCTATAAAGATCTGCTGCAAAATGCATTCAAGTCATATGAGCAGGCAGTATTCATTATGTGGGAAAAGCAATATGCTTTAATATGCAACATAAGAAGGATTAAGGCCTTTAGTGCCAGATTTTAAAAGTTGATAATGTCCTTATGGGTTGACTTCCTGGAAGTAATTTGTATCTCATAAGAGGTGCAGGAAATGTGTGTTGACAACAAACAACAGAATATGCTTGCTCTGGCTATAAGGTGGAATCATGGATTATGTTAAACTTCTTTTGCATGGCAAATGAAATATGGAACAGGGAAGGGTAAAGTAGGAGGCAACATCCATTCTTTTATTAGCTTTGAAACATACATAAAACCATTAACTTGGGAATTAGTTTGTGCTTTGTAGCGCATATACATAGTTGAATACACAATCTTTCTTCTAATCCTCATCTGGTACAAATATATCTTCATTTTATTCTCACAAATATAAGTAGATCACTATGAAGAAAATATGTACTATATAATAAGAGTAATTGGTTTCATGAGAAAAGAATCTTCATGAAATATTTTATGATTGCTATAAAGCTAGATCTAAAAAAAGATGAAGGCAGGGTGTTATCTCACTCAAGGCTTAAGTGTGGCTTGCCAGTTGATCTTTGGTTGTATATAACTTGGGAAAATGCTGAAATAATTGAAAATCTGTAATTTAGATCTTGCCAGATGGCTTCCTCTACAACCACACTTCAGCCATAAATAGTCCCAAAGTTGCTTTTTTTTAGGAGGCAACTGGACTTTCCTGTTTTTTCCTTGAAGATCTTTCGCTTCTCATCCGAGAAGCTTCTTGATGAGAAGCGAAATGTCTTCAAAGAAAAAACAAGAACATCCAGTTGCCTCCTGAAAAAAAAGCAACTTTGGGACAACTATGACCTGGATGACTGAGAATCTTTACAGATCTTTATCCATAAACATTGGTTTTACCCTGCTATGCAGGACTTATCTATACTCGTCATCTTCTGTTGCTTAAGCTGGCCAAGGCTGCTGTCTGTAGTTTGTCAATAGAGGAGTATTAAAAAGGACAGCCAGCCTCAACTCCTTCTCATCAATCCTTCAGCCCAATTTCTTATCCCAGGTTGAGAGGAAAAAATTGCAATGGTTACAGAGTGAGGAACCAGTAGTTACTTTTTATTGTACAAATGGGATGACTATAAGCTTAATGATGCCTTGTCCTCTCATGGGGGAAGACAACCCTAAGAGTTTCTACCTATGGAAAAGTCCTTCCTCTGCAGCTCCAGAAGAGTAAGTTGATATTAATCATCTCAGTTTCCAACCCTTTGATTCTTTATCATGATGATTGGAGATGTGTCAATTTAAAGACAGTGCTGCCTCCTTATGTAAAAATCCTCAATGCCTTAGAAGTTATTTCAGAGGCTGTAGATAGCTAAGTCCAACTTCTAAGTCTTTGGAATCAAACACAACAACCTTTCCCATAGCAGCCTCCTCTAAACTTGTTCCTATAGCATTTCAACCCCCATAATCTGGCTGAGGGTTTATAGAAATTGAAGGCCAACACAGTAGGAAGGCACAGACTGGGTATTCTATATGAGCTAACTTGAATAAATTTCTATATTCATTATTGTTTGCTTACCTGTGAAATGCAACGTAGATACCTGATTGCCACTTCTCTGGCAATCAGTTCTTGACCAGTGTAAATATCATTGCAGGGTATCTGGGCTAAAATCTTCCTGATCTCCTTCTCAGGAAGGTGTCTATAACTGCTGTTTCCAAGTTTGTGCATGGGAACGGAGGTACTGAATGCACAGATAAAACATTCCCCATGCAACAGTGTGACTGAGATCCAAATTACAGGAGCAATTATAGCCCGCTGAGCCATGGAGCAGAACATGTAACGCAAGACAGCTGGGTCTTTCTGCCGTTTCCCTATGGGTCTTTTCCATTCTTCAGCCAACATGGAAACATTGTTATTCATCACAAAACCAAACAAGAACAAAACTAAGGGAGGCATAAACAGGATACCCATCCCATAAGCCATATTGTAACCAGGTAGACATGGGCACTTGAAATCAAAAGCCACATAGATCTGTGCACTCAGGAGAGCCATAATGCCACATATGCCATTCATAAAGGATTCCTGGTTGGACTGGAGGAACTGGAATATCATTCGGAATTTATCCATTTTCTTTGTTGCTTTATGAGCACTCTCTTGTAGAAATATCAAAAGGGTCCCTCAATTTTCCAGACGTTACAAAGAAAATGACAATAAGTGTAACATCCAACTTTTTGCTTCTCCAGCCATTTTTTCATTATTCAGAAAACATGCCTCTTCAGTTCTCAATTGCAGTCTATAAAAAGTTACTTTACCTTTCACCTCTGTTCTTCCCAGGATCTGGAAGGTAGTGTATTAGCAGCTCTGAACCATCAGTTCTGGACCATTTTAGATAAATCTTGGCTTAATACAAGGAAGGTTTCTTCTATGTCTCTCTCCCTTCCTATCTTTTTAGTAGTCTAATGGTGCTTCTTTCTGGAGAAAGCAGATGTTTTGATTCTGTTTCAAACACTTTTCATTTGTATCAGGAAAGGCATCTCTCTGATTTTGGTGAAGATGTTTGCAAGATGGGCTCCTCCCACAGCCCCTAAAAAAACAGGATGCTCCACTTGCAGAAAGAAAGAAGAGAACCTATGCAAAATGATGGGTGGGATGGATCCATTCTGCATAGACAGATTCCTAGGCAACAGAAATATTATTAAGTGGCTTTCTCTCTTTCTTTTTGGTACTGTTTTGAAATTGAGAAATCAACCTCTGCTTGGTAGGGGAATAGGGTGGGCTGGTATTTATGGTTCATGAAAAAAGAAGAAAACGTACATACTTTCCCCCCCTAAAAATAGCTGTCAATAAATCAATTTCACTGAATGGAGACCAAAAAAACAACAAAAATCCCAACCACCTCAAACAAAGCCAAACAACATGCATGTAGCTCTAATGTACCTGGCACTCCACTACTGCCTTAAAATAACTCTCTTGGGTCAGCATTACCCTTGGGCAGAACAAAGGTTTCTGTTGGGCTTGGGGAATCACAGAGCTATGTGCCATTCAGCCTTCCCTATGGCCACTGGGATAATTTGCTGGTTTTTCTTTGGGCCTTTTTCCACTGCTGAAGTGAAGCATAATATGCCAGTCCTTGAGCTGGTACTGTATCAGCATAATGTTGGGTACTTCTGCTTCCTCTATAATCACTCACTGCTCCTAAATGATGGGGTCCATAGTATAGAATCATAGGGCTAGAGGGACCTTAAAGGTCTTCTGCTACTGTGTACATGGCACATTGAGAAAAAGGATTACTCAGTTCCTTCTTTTCCCTTCCCTTTTTTCCAAATAGTCACCAATCACTTCCCTTAATGTGGGAGGTGGATGGAGCTTAGGGTAGGGATGATTTCTCACACATGATGGCATCACATAGAAATAGAACTTTAACAGGACTAACAATTCAAATAAATAGCTCAATACATAATATAGTAACATATATAAGGAATCTAATTTACATTTAGCTTCATGATTTTCTCTTGAAACTCCAATCCTTCTCCAGGTTAAGGTGCATTTCTTATCTGATAGGAGCCTGGCTAGGAAACTAGACACCCTGTTATTATGGAAGAACAAAGACAAAACAAGGTCCCCTTCCCTTTAAAAGTTTATTTGATAGAAAGGGAAACCTTCCAGCTCCTGTTTGTTTGCCCCGAGTTCAGGTATCCTAGTATCTGTCTCAGTTTAGAATGAAAGATTGAGTTAGTTTCCCATATTTTAGCCTCTTGGGATACTACTACTGAAGCATTAATAATACATTCAGAGGAACAATGATTTAAGTCTAACAATAACAATGTCACTATCAGAAACCACTCTCAGTATATTTCCATTTAAAAAAAATATTCTGCAATGTCTATAACAATGTAAAAATACCCTTTCAGGGAAATCAGTATGCAAATACAATTGATCTCCATGGGGCTTGTTCATCCTCAGCTTACTTTAGGAAATAGCCAATTTGATTAAAGCCCTTAGTAAATATGAAAGTTCAGGTTCATAATTTTTGTATTCACTGTGTGAATGTAATTAAATTAGAACAATCCCAAGATGCATAATAAGCTATTGAGCTGAATAGATTGGGATAGCTGTAGTTAAAGATGGTTTCATTCATTGCTGACCTACTAAGAAGATACGATGGTCCCGAGAGAAAGTGTATGTTTGATTCAGGCCCTTTAAAGCAAGTTTTAAAAATATTTATAGCTTGTTTAACTTCTTTTGATTTTGAATATCTGTGTAATAAATGTACCCTAGTTGGCAACAAGATGAATAATGCAAAATCTGTTCTGACAATAGTCAAAAAATAGATACAGGCATCCCTATTTTAGCTAAATTTGCACATTATGCAAAGTTGTTATTGGTTTAGTTGTGGTTTATTGACTGAAGTTAAACGTCATAGTAAACCATAACCTGGAGAGTTGCCAAAACCTAATGGATATAGAAGTTTTTATCCTCTGCTCTTGCTAATTAATGTCAAGAATAATAGAGCTACATTTTTGGATATCTAGATTCCAAAAATCCTGACAACTAGCAGATGGCTGCAAGTTATATGGGAAACCTTCACCTGCAAGTGACAATTATTCAAAGTGCAATGCATCAACCTGTGAATGAATGAGAATCATCTTTCATCTCCATTTCAAGGGCCATTAAGCCAGTACTATCTAAAGACATTTCCAAGGTCATGTGGGCAATTATTTTCCTAATGAAATGGTACTTATTTATCTATTTGCATTTGCATGCTTTAGAACTGCTAGGTTGGCAGGAGCTAGTGCAAGGACAAAAGGTCACCCTGCCACAGGACTTTTGGGCCACGAACCTGAGCTGTTGGTTTTCAGCTGACAAGCCCAGTGTCTTAGCTGCTCAGCCATCATGCTACCCTTCACAACCATTTTAAAGAATACTAACTTTGCAAATCTCATTTTCAAATCATTTTGGGAAAACTTCTCATTAACTATTTCTAAACTATTTGAGATCTCCAGAATTAAAATTTCGAATGGGCCGATTGAGTTTACCTAATCCTGAATGAAAGAAAAATTTAATAACAAGTTTAAGAATTTTAAGAATCTGAAATAAAAAGCAAAAAGCTAAATAAGGCTTGGATCCTAGAAAGTTATAAACAGACTAAGGATACAGATAAAATTGGAAGATTGAAACTATATTTGGTTCAGACCTTTAAAATGTAAAACAATAGAAACTCTTTTTCAAACAGTACCATTTAGTGAAGAAGAATAGTTCAGGACAGAGTTGAGTAACACAATATATGCAGTCTTTACAACAGAAAATGCTAGTTGTATATTTATTTATTTGGTGCCAAACAACATGGAAATAGCTGGCAATTAGAACTATACCCTCCTAATTCCTGCATTGACATTGAATTAATTGTGGACAGAATCATTTCAAGCCAGACTGATCTGTCTTCCCTGGGAGAAGAAATATTGCATCCCATTTCTTTTCCTTTCTGTTCTAAAGTTGGGGTGGGGGAGTCTTTATTTTTAAGAGCATTAGTTAAACAACACCATCTAAATAAATGGCACTTTGCTACTATGAGCAGCCTGCTAGGCTAAATGGCTTATTAACTAAAACAGACTCAGAAAAACAGCGATGGCATAGATAAACAGAGGAAGTTCAGCAAAAATACAGCACTTTAATAAAAAACCAAATAACCAAAAAATACAAATTAAAGATAACTAAACAATAAGCATGTTATTACAAAACAATTTTCTATTAACAGCATAAAGCAACCTTACAATTTAGCAGCCTCTCTCTCTATTTTCAGTTATTGTAAGGTCTCAGTTGCCCACTTCAGGTAAAGATATGCATTATTCTCTTACCTTTCACTCTAGTTTAAATGAGAAATGATTATTTAAAGTAAAAGATAAGCAAAATTCATATATAGACAGTCCCATACAGCAATAGCACTTAGACTTATATACCGCTTTACAGTGATTTACAGCCCTCTCTAAACAGTTTACAGAGTCAACATATTGCCCTCAACCATCTGGCTCCTCATTTTACCAACCTCAGAAGGATGGAAGTCTGAGTCAACCTCGAGCCGGTGAGGATTAAGCCCCTGATGGTCAGCAGAATTAGCCTGCAATACTGCATTCTAATCACTGCACCACCACAGTTTATCTCAAAAGATTTGTTTTTTTATTGCATGTTTTCATTATTCACTAACAATTACAATTGTTTTTCTAATAACAAAATGTGCTTGCTGTATTTGTTTTTCTGTTGGATAAGACTATCAATTGAAATAAACAAACATATTATGTCTTGTGCCTTTACCAGCAATTCTATTGCATCACTATAACTCTACCACATTTTCTTGTTTAATTCTGGTTGATGAACCAGATATTCACCGTGGGTGAGTTCCTGCATTGTACTAAGCCATTTGATTTTGTCCATTATTGGATTATTGCTTAGACAGTGGATAAACCCAGATAGTTGGGACTGCAGTATACCATAATTTTAAAAATTGTGCCTCTGAGTTATGTGTAAGCCAGTCTTATCTGAGAATCAATACCTCTGGACCATTTTGTGTTCTGTCTGATGATCTATGGACAATGTAGAAACAAAAGTGGTAAACTTGATAAAATAAATTCAATTATTTAAATAATTCCAGTTGCTGTTTAGAAAAGTTCAGCTTCTTAGTGTTGCAGATCAAGGCAGTAGACCCCTGTTGCTGTCGGGAACCATATGACTTGGGAATTTTCTAAGAGTGAGAAGCCCCTGTTTCAACTTACTTTTAAATATCTGTTTGATTGGCTGGGGATGGCATCGGTTAATTGTTCTACCTGCCCAAAGCAAAGGCATCATCTCTTTGCCTGTAGGCTTGGTTCAAATCCAGTGGAGGTTTTCTATTGTACCAGGACAGAAGAAATTTGCTTATTTGTTCCTCGCTAGTGATGCCCCTCAAATGAATATTTTCCTTTCCTTTTTCTCCCTTTTCTTTTGTGTAAGCATTAAACCGCCTGAGTTTGATTTCTGTCTGCATGCTCTCAAAGAAATGGAGGATACACTTATGTGCAAAGTCCCGTGTTTGTTCACAACAGGTCTCTTCAAATATTTTTTGTTCAAGATCAATGTAATTGCTCCAGTAGCGGGTCTGCAAAAAGGCGGCTTGATTGAAGCAGGGCTTGAGAGCACGAACAAGGAAGGCCATCACGATGAGGATTAAAAAAAGACTCCAACCAAAAGCCTGGAAGAAAATGACAAACAGATCGAGAGGCTTTGGATTTACAGAAAGAAGATGAAAACCAACCCTAGGTTGACTCTACATCAGGGGTGAAATGGTACCGGTTCAGAACAGTTTGCCCGAACCAATAATAAAAAAAGCTACCAGTTCACCCGAATCAGTAGTAAAAAAAATGCTATTGGTTCAGGCGAACTGGTATTTCTGATGATCAGCTGTGACGCATGATTTATATTAGCCAGAAAGCAGGATTTCCTGGTTTCTAGCTAATCTAAATCATGTGACATAGCGGATCCCCCCCCCTCGCTGTTTTACTTACCTTTGCAGGTGTGCTCAGTAGCAGATCCACCTTCTCAGACATAATCACATCCATTTTTGATGCTCTGCGCATGTGCAGAAGGACACGCGCATGCACAGAGGTGCACGTGCGAGCAGAGCAACCACGCATGTGCACTCACATTTGCGAACCAGTAGCAAAGGTAAGTAGATTTCACTCCTGCTCTACATCCCTATGCAACTTCAAGTTTCACGACAGTTGCCAGAGTCAATCCATACCATAATAACATAACTTTGTTTGAATCAATCTTGAGGAGAAATCACTTTTTGGTCAGGAAGAAATCCTTGCAAAAAAAAGAAAAAGAAAAAAGGGAGGTGCAGAATAGAAGCAAGGTGGTATAATATAAGTATAGAACATCCATCTGAACCCGATGAAATTGCAATGGAGTTACAATTATTAGAACATCTAGGTTTCCAGTGGGAAATTTGGGAGTTGTAATTCCAACATGTTTGGAAAATCTGGTGCAGTGAATGGGGACAATGGAGTTTGACTCTTTTGAAAACTTACAGTCATTTTAGATATAGTTTTTATTTATAAACTGGAATAAGTATCTTCTTCCAAGGTATTTTATACAGTTTTTTTAAATCCCCATTTGGCAGGAAGACGAGGAATGACAGGATTTGTCAGGAGCTCAATGCATTTATTGGGTGCTGGATTGGAAGAATATTTTTCACAGAACCCAATGCCAATAGATGCCCATTACTTACTTGGGAACAGCATTTGAGATACCTGGACACTGCCTTGCGGGAAGTGTTATTCCTCATCAACTCATCATTTTTGCATGGGATTTTGGCAAGGAAGTGTTGCAAGGCATCATAGGTAGTGATGTTGGCAGCAAAATCTGGAAATTTCTCAGGATCAATGGAATTGCTGAAGGCACAGACAAAACATTTCCCATCAAGGAGGGTGACTAGGATCCAAACGGTGGGTGCTATCATAGCCCGTTGCATAACAGAAGAACACATGTACCTGTGCATTGGACAGACAGGAACAGATTTGACTGTTATACCATAAACTGAAAACAACATAGGGGCCTTTACAAGAAAAGTGATAGAATCATCGAGGGTTATCATGAAAAAAAGAATGATATGCAAGTTAATACTGAATATGTTGATTATGCTATTAGTTTTGTCTGCATGAATCTAGTTTGCTTATGCATATTTCTGTGCAATCCTTCTAAAAAGACCAAATTATCTTTCTAGAAATTGGAACCACGTAACAGAAATAAACAAAAAGGTATATGGAGACCAAACAGAAGAAAAAAACAAATAGAAATGATAAGTTATAGAATGAATTTCCAGAAGAATTATAAAATAATGGTTTACCTAAATATTATTTTACAGATTGGTATATTAATGTCTTGTTGTATAAACAAATGCCAAAGGAGTTTAGCTATACAAAAACATAAGGCAAAGTAAAATTCTTAAAACCCTCCTCTTTCAGTCCTGATCTAAAAGATCCCTGCCAAATAGGTTTAATTTTAAAAACATAAGAAATTTTATTTCCTGGAATATCTAATATAATATTCCAGGAATTAAAGTTCCAGAAAAACCATGGCAGAGAAAGAAGAATGTGCTTTAAATTGAATTATCTAAGTACTTTGCATTTTTAAAATAAACACATTAAGTAATTGGATTCTTGCAGTAAAAATCATTGGAATCTCCCACCTGATAATTGATGGTTTCTTCCTTCTATCTCCAGTTGGTCTCCTCCACTCCTCAAGCATCATAACAAATTGCCTGTTGACAATGAGCCCACAGAAAAAAAGTGCTACTGGTGGGATAAACATTATTCCCAAGCCATATGTCATGTTGTATTTAGCAAGGCAAGGGCAATTGAAATCAAAGATGGTGTAAATCTTCACACTTGCCAATGCTAATAGCCCACAGATCCCATTTGTCACTGATTCTGAATTAGACTGGAAGTACTGGAAGACCATCTGGAATCGATCCATGCTGTTCGGGATATTTCCCTGAAGAAGGGCTGAAATAATGTCAAAGGATTTCAGCACCCGCAAGCTCTGTTTTCCTGACAATCCTCTTCAGCACTGGTTAGGAAAGCTCTACAAGCTCTTAAGTTAGTAGGACAATGGACAGGAAGAGCACAGTAGAGTAGATAGATTTTCACAGATGGCCTTTTTGGTTGTCCTGAAATCTCATTTTCATTAATATGACATTTTGTTGTGCCCTTCTTGTCGGTGTATTTAGAAGCCTTCTTAGTCAGTCCTCATCAGAAAAGTTGTTTATCTATGTGTTGTTGACTTCTCTCCACTATCTCCATTTAAAGAAAAGGGAGAAAATTACAGAATTCTTCTATATATCAACAAGCTGCCACTACAATACCTGCAGGATTTCCTATCAGTTGCAGGATCTGTAGCTGGTGCACTGTAAAGGGTGTTTAAATGATCAGAGCTCTTCCTTATTTCCCTTTTCCCCAGCAGTCCCTGTGCACAATGGGGAAGCAGGATAATCAAATGAGAGAGTTTGTTTACAAGTCTCCTCCCTGTTCTTCTCACAGAAGGTGCTGGAGGATTTCTGCAGCATTAACACTACGGCTGCATCCCTCACATGAGCTCTCATCTTTACTTGCCTCCTGCTCTCACCATTTCACTTTTTAATACTGAATAGATAAATTTTCTTGTTTCATCGCAGAAACAAACCCATAAGGCAATGCCATGGATTGGGGCACATTGAACAGCATAAGGAAATGCTTTTCAATTTGTTTGTAGAATTCCTTGAAAGAAATTCAGAGACGAGGTTCGGAGTAGCAGAATAAAGTTTCTTTTATTATCAAAAATCAAGTTTAGTAGAAAAAGACGGTTTGCAAAGCGTGGTGGAGCTCAATCATGCACTCACAAGAGTCACAAGGAAGAGCCACACCCTTTACAGAAGCGTAACAGCAATTATACCCTCCCTAACTCCTCCTATACCTACGTCAGCTATACCTGACGTGGCAGGTTACAAACAACATAATTACCCTAACTTTACCATATATGGATATTCTTGGTTCACCTGAATGTGGGTGGTCTCTGCTTAGTTTCAAGCACGTACTCATGTTTCTTGCACATGCTCAGTAAGCCTGCTGTTGAATAAGAAAATTTTAAACTTTCTGGAACTTCCCCATTCAAATTGTATAGCACAAAAGACAGGGAAAAAGAAATACAAGATTAAATACAGAAATGGGAATTCTGTGCCTCTTCAATGTTGCTGACTGCTTTTCCTAACATCTATCGTAACCAGTCTATACTAGTTGAGACTGAGGAGAATTACCCATCCTAATATCCAGAGGATTATAGGATTCCTACTTCTGATGTAGCTCTAGAAATATAGATCTGTTCCCTCCATTCTCTTTCCAAGACTTAAGGCACTAGATGGAGCCCTACAGATTTTACAAGACTTGCCCAGTAAACTTCTAAAAAAGTTATTTTCAAAGTTGAATATGTTGAATTTTTGCTGCCTTTTAATAGGATTTTTATTTTCTGGATTTTATTTTCTTTTTCTTTTTGTATTTTATATAATAAAATAAAAATGATGAATGATGAATAGCTGTCTGGATTTTTGAAATGCAGATTTTACTAAAGAACCTTTTCCAGAAGATTCTTCAAATCTGGGCTACAAAATATCTTCAGAAAATCAGCTTTGCCTTTTCTTTGGGAACTATTGCATGATTATCTGCCTCTCCAATTTCAAACCTGCAATTATATATAGACAAACATATCTATCAACAATGATTAATGAAGCATCTATCCTTCTTAGTTTCTCTTAAAGACTGGATATAAACTGAATTAAGGTAAGTTAATATCTGTCTTGGCAGCAGGCACAATTATGTTTCTGCACTAATTCCAGCCACAAGGAGGCAGTGTCCAACCTGTATTGTTAGACTTTTCAGCAATAATTTATTGTTGTTGTCCATGTATCTTTATTTAATGTGAATAATTCTGTTGTTTAATTTACTGGTCATTTTAGAATTGATCCTATAAATTTTTATAGTTGTCATTTCATGAGTTTTAACTTTTCACTTACACTTCTCAAAATTAAATTTCTCATAGAGTGAAATCATTTCTCCCCCTCCCTCTAATGCATATAGATGCAAATTTGTGTTTCTCAAAATGATGCCTCAAATCCTGGTCTTGTGTCTTTTAGATCTGTTTCATTTTTGTAGATCAAGGGCTCAAGCAATGATCCTTGGTGGGAGATTGACTCTTTTTATTAGTATGTGTTAGTCTTCCCATTTTTATCTGAGAAATATTTTTGTTTTAAGTTCTTCTGATTTTTACCTAAGGCAGCTTCCTCAGTCTGTCCCTTTCCAGACTTCAGTGGCACAACCTCCATCCAGTATTGTGGCCAGTTCTATCTGACTCTGCACTGAGGTTCATAAATGCTCCTTTTCTTCCCAAATCACTGCAGGACAATTTAAAGGAAGTGATTGGTGGATTTCTTGAATTTCATTTCCCCTCTCATTGAGCATTACTTACTGGTGGGAGAAAACATTAGCAATTACTGTCCTTAGTGTGTGGTGTAATGGACTTGGGCAAGGATGGGCTGATGCTAGAACAGAAGATTTAGCCACTTTTCAACTTGCCTGTGATATGTGTGAGATCATTAACCTGTTTATTGTGCTATTTTTGAACAGGGTTTCCTGATCAGAAAAAATCGATAAATGCATGTTCAGAAATAGTCCAAAAGACAAGTCAGTGTGTTAGAAGTGGAGTCCATGGCAAAATGGCAGGAATGTCATATAATGCATTGAAAGAACTCCATCTATCCTGTCCTATTTCATCCCGGACACAACTTTTAGCCATTGACTATCAATTGACTATTCTGAGAAACTGTCTTACTGATTTTCCAGAAGACCAGTAGATCCTCTTCAGAAATATTTTAATGACATGTCAAAGTGCACTGGGGAGACTGCAAGGAGAATCAAGAATGCTTCCTTCCACATCACAACCTACACTTCAGCTATGCCTATAACCACAGACTAAAAAGGTAAACTGATAGATTTCAAAGCAATTTGACCGAATATCCCACAGAGTACAAATAATAGCATTGGTATAGGCAAAACAGTATGTTCAGAAGTAAAAGAACTATGAAAATCCTGCCAGCAAAATCAACAGAAAATTTGTAATGGGCTCATTTAAAAGACATCTACACAATCATGTCATTCTTTCGCAGATTATTTCTGCCTTGGTGTCTGAGTCTCTGTGTCTATATATAGCTTCCTCGTATTCTTCAGCTTTTTAAAATTTATTTTATTGTTTTTTTACTTAATAACAAAAAGTAGAAAAAAAGCAAAACACAAAAGGTAATAGTGATGTGATACATACGTTGTCAAAGAAGAGAAAAATGAACACATAAAAGTGCTTTAACAAAAAAGTGAAAGAAATATAACTAAGAAAAAAAACCTGATACATCATTAGAACAATAAGCAGTTACAATTCTGTATATATATTTGTCTAATGCAAACATGATTCAAGTTCATACATATTTATAATACATTTATATAGATCGGTTTTTAATCTACTGTTTTCTGTATAAATGAGTTCCATATTTGCTTATACTTAACCACACAAAATCTATGTTCATAAACAATCTGATTATAAGTGGCAAGTACAATCAGTCTTCAATCCATTCAATAAATGCAGACATACATTTATCTTCCTGCAATATCAGTCTTTTAGCCAGAGAATCCATTTACATTGTTTGGTTGTCAGATTCTAGGTATATAGTTCAAAAGAATACTATCCTCTGAAAATGTTAGCAATCCTATTTATATAATCCACTGTTTTGTCCCAAAGCTTGGTAAGTTTGTATTATAGAAATATTTTCTTTAAAGAATTAATTTATTATTTGTGTGTGTATAGATTCATGTTTTGGTTGTGCTGTTGTATGTGTGTGTAGTTATGAGTTAACAGACAAGCCAGTTGAAGGAAGCCAAGGCTGAATCATGCAGCTGTGCAAGTAGGTGCAGTGTCCAGCTATTGGGGAACCTAAGGAATATTTCTTTTATAAAGAATGCTACTTCAGATGTTTTATCCTACTGTTAAATAATCAGATTTTGTAGGTGCAATAGTTGCCTTTTCACTACTTACCAAAAGCAACAACCTTGTTACAAGTCTTGATGTTTTTAAAACTCAATCCTTAATCTTTTCAGAGAGTTCTTGAGATAGTTGAATTGAGATGGGCCATGGTAAGGGAAGAGGAAAAAATATTCTATTTTTTTCCTGTAGTTATTCTTCTTTCAACCAACTGGCATGAAGCTTTAACACTTTTGCTGGTCATACAGTTACTAAAGGCTCACTGAGCATTCACTGAAGTGGAAATTTTCAGAGAATGCTATTAGTTTAATAAACTACAATATAGGAGTGAGGCTGGAGTACAATGACATGTAAATGATAAACTCCAGAAGAGAATTGCTGATCTCTAGCAAAGCTGGCCTGATAATTGTATGAAGGAGAAAGATGGTCCTTTTTTATTTTTACATCAGCAAAGTGTTTTTCATTTCATTGCACTTCTGTAATGAGGAATAAGTGAAGAATAAGCTAACTGAATTTAAGACTCAGAAACAGTTTGATAGTATCTTTTCAGACTAACACATTTTATTTAAAGGCATAAGTACTTGTGAGCTGCATTGTACTTTCTCAGATGCACCGAGTGATTCAGTGATGAAATGAGTTTAGCTCATTAAAACTTATGCCTTTTAATAAAATGTATTAGTTTGAAAAGATGATATCAGACTGATTCTGATTTTTCCCTACCATTGACTATCATGGCTCTCCTCCTATAATATATTTAAGAACAAACCTAATAAAAGAATGTGAAAGTTTGATCAATCTTACCTGGTTTTACTTTATCTTTGCCTCATTTCTCCATTAAATTACCTACATATTTCATTAAGATCTTTGAAACTTGGCCTGTATGGCTTCAAGTCGGTATTGGTTCTTGGCAATTACCTGGATAAGTCCCTGCAGTTTTCTTGGCAAGATTTGAGAAATGACTTTCCAATGCCTCCTTCCTAGGTCAGGCAGAATGACTGGCCCAAGGTCATCCAGCTGGCTTTGTGCCTAAACCAGGACTGGAACTCGGGTTCTCTTGGTTTTTTAATTGGTGTTTTAACTGTTGCACCAAAGTGCCTCTTGTTAAGTTCTTTACCTTATCTATATACTATATGTATGTCCCACCTTCTCATTCCGGAAATTTAAGGCAGCGTATGTGGTGCTCACTCTTAGATCCCCCTCCACCAGCATAACTCTGTGAAATAGGTTAGGCTCAGACAGATTGGCTCAAAATATCCTAATGGTCAAGAATGGTGTAGCACCTGATCTCCTTCTAAGTCCAACACTTTAGCCCCTATACCACACTAAACAACCCTTTTATATTCTTTTTATTTTCATGCACTATTGCTTTTGGCAGCTTGGGAACATGGAAACAGGACTGTCTCACCCAAGTTGGTGGAGAAGTTTGTGGATTTTTAAAATATGAGACAGTGTTCTTTAACTGAAGATTTTCTTTGGTTTCCTATTGAAAATCAGCAGGAAACTGCTGCTAAATTTCAGAGGTACAGTTCCAGAAGGTCTTGGAAACTGGTACAAAACATACATTTGAATGCCATACAGAGCCAGCAGTTGTGCACCCTATACTATTTCTTCTGCATGTTGGCAGGAAAGAAGTTTCAGAAATAATTCTGAATATGGAAAAAATGGAGATGGATGGTGTGCTTGCAATATTGGCTTTCTCTTGTTTACACAGAAAGCATAATGAAGGAAGATATATTTCTCTAAACAAGCAGCAAATATACGTATTAAATTTTCCAGGTGTATTGACTTTGTAACTTCCTGAATTTGCAAATTCTAACCGGCAGGCCAAGCCCATCATCAGGTTGGAGAAAGGGATTATACAGTTCTAGTAACCAATATGCAGTTAAATGACTTTATGTCAATGTCCTTGTTAAGTTTTCCCCCCATCTGCTTCTTCTAGCTTCTGAGTTTCTCAACCTGAATTTCCCTGCTTATGTTACAGGACCCTGCATGATATTTGAAATAGTCATATACCACATAGCTTAAAAGTGATGTCAGGTTCATACATGAGATAATCTGTTAAATTCCAATCTCACACAATATATATTTTATTCCTCCCCCGACACTGTAACACTAACTATAATGCTTCAGAGAGAGATTTTGCTGTGGATTAGAGTGGTTTTGATATAGTCTTAAAAATAACTTATCCATACTTACTATTTTTTTATGTGCAGATCCTGATGGATATGATGGATGACAGCATTCCTAACATAAAGATCGCAGTCAAATGTTGATTACAAGCACCATGCTGCCAGTGAACATCCCGCAGGGACTGCTTTTCATGACTCAATACAACAATGTTGGCAAACTGATAGAAAAATGAAGGTGGCTTTATACTGCTTAGCTGAATCTGCAAGGAATTATATCAAAGCAGAAAACTATAAAGAGATTTATTTTTGTACAACTGAAACACTAATACTGATTTTTTTAAAGTGTCATATGGAATGGATCTAGGGACTACCAATAGAATACAACCAATTTCGTTGTATTTAAGTACAATGACAATAAGGATTATACTTAGAAGAAATGGTGCTTCTGCTTTGAAAGCTACTACATGTGAGCCCCAGGAGAACCTCATGGATCACAGACCACAACCTTATGTGTGACCTTGCCCAGTATCCTGATAGAGCAGGTACAGTATCTTGAAAACCTCTGCAAGAGCTTGTGTTAAATGGTTCAAAGGCTGAGAGAAACATATTGACAGGTTTCCGTTCTTTTAAGCAAAATGATTGTTCTAAATGGATAAAAGCATTTCCATTTGCAGAAGAAGCTTTGTTCTTGGAGAATGGGGGCCCTGCATTCAACCTGATATTGCTTTTAAGTATGTTGAATTTGAGAACTGCAAAAATGCATTTACATATGTGGAACTGTGTGAGTTAGTTCCGATAGATGTGCCAAATCTTACTATCACCAAGGGAATCTGTCCCTGATTTTTTTCTCTATTGGAGTTCCTCATTACTTTGAACATATTAGTCAAACTTAATAGGCACATTAGGCATGTTTCACTGCCAAACTACAACTTCCGCTATTATTATTTGTCATAACATTTCATGATTTTGATTTACCATCCCTACCTCTTCTGCAGTGTTTTTTTTTTCCTGATTTTGGTTTTAAGATTTGCTTTTAGGGGTAATTGTGAACATTTTGGATACAAATTAGGAAGATGAACCAGCGGGGGAAAATGTGGCTGAGATTTAAGATTATTGGGCTTGCATAATTTCTCCAGAAGGCCTGGAATTTCTGGGTCTGACTGAATCAGACCCAGAAAGTAGGGTGACTTTGATGATATTCATTTCTTTTCCTGCAGTCCAGATTGGGTTTCTGGTAAGTTGCAATAAGAAATAATTGAGTTGTGATATTTTTTTTAAAATTGTATTTATTATTGTTCGCATGTCTGCATCCATACCTTTGTGCCAAATGTTGGCTAATATATTTACTTGAAGTAAACATTCACCCTGTGCATGCTTTGACATTTTTAGCAAAAAGGGCATCAGATTCTGCATGATCAGATGGACCTTACCTCTCTATGAGTTAGGAAGGCAACTTCACCTTTCCTTTTGGCTTCTGCATGAATGTGAAGCAGAAATGCTGCTATCTTAAGGAATCAGTCCCCTAAAGATAATGTGACTTTAAAGCACCTCCAATTGTTGGGCTGTTTAATGAATAGCTGAGAGGTGGTATGCTTTTATGTGCTTGGAAACATTTCCTCAAAATCATTTTTAAAGTGTGCTCAGTGAAGCCTTAGGCCTAATATAAGACATAGCCTTAGGCCTAATGTGAAAGCTCTCCACAATCTTCAACTAGGATTTCTAACAAGAGAAATATGCATGAGGATAAAAAGCCTGCTGTGTGAGACTTAACAGAAAACAAGAAAAAAGAAAGAAAATGGGGCTTTTGTCCCATTTCTTGTTGTCTTGCATTCTGCCCTTCATTGAGTTTCAACTTCTGCTAGCCTCAGTTTGCGTATACAGTAAGCTGTCTTAGAATGATAAGTGGTAATATAGCATATCTGGATGGTATGAGCGGAAGACAGGCAACGTGCAAAGATGAGGAAATACTTTACTTTAAAATTAACTAAGAATGGTTTATTGAAAGTGGCTTATTTGCCCTTTTGCAAGCTAGTGGGCACATTATACAGGATGTACAGGACCTATTTACTGGTCTATTTTCATGAAAGTATGTTAAATATCAATATATTGCTTTCAGTGATACCTACCCATCCTGTTATGATCCTGCAGGAGAGACATACTCCATATCCCATCTTCTAAGGAGTCTTGGCTAGTAGAGCCCAGGAACAGAGCCTCATCTGTCATGGTGCATACTCTCTGAAACATTGTTCCTCTGGATGTTAGATTGGCCCAATGCCCCTGCTTCTTGGCCTTTCCTAAGACTTGGCTCTGTGCTTGAACCTGGGATCATAATGGAGCCCAGTTCTTGCCATATTGAAGGTGATTGATGTTCTGAAATATTTTCCCTACTATATGTATACTTTTTATTCTTTTTAATATTGTTAGCAGCCTAGAGTCATGTACACGATGAACAGCCATATAAATCTATTAAATGAATGAATGAATAAATAAATAACACAATTAATATCTTCATCAAGTAATTATTTATACCAGTTTGAAAACACTTGATTGAAGTGAACATTCAGGAAAACCAAACCAAACCAAACCAAACCAAACTTCTTGATCAAATGTTGCTATTCCCTCTTAAACTGAACCTAGGAGCTTTCTACTACTTGGCATGGTAGATCTTGAGAATTCGGAGAAATTTCTGCATTAACACATTGTACATATTAATTTAATACTATTAATCAAGACACACTGAAGAAATTTTGTTGAGGATTTACAGAAATAGCAACACAGTAAGAAAGATTTTATTGTTTCAGTATAGGATAGGCAGGAATAGTAGATGTTCACTTTTGATTCCATGTTTCTACACATCTTTGTCATATATTTTCAGTGGTTTTAACTGTTTTTCCCTTCTCCCATTGGTTTCATTTAACTAAAATATAAATAATGGTCTGGACTTACAACATGGGGAAAATAAACTCTGGGGAAACAGTAAATGATACGAAGTGAATCCCTCTTTCTCCTCCTTCTATTTTTTTCCATGGCACACTTCCCTCCCAGACAATTTGCAGCAGGATATGGTTGTTGGACAGTGATGGAAATTAGAGCTACTCCATCTAATTTTCTCTTCAATTTCAAAATGATTTACTACTACATTCTTCTGCCATGAGTTTTAACCTTCCACATCCATGTTGGGAACATTGTCCCCATTCACCAATCTACGTTCTTCCTGGTGCAGAACAGAGGATAGATCAATTGCTGCCTTATTTTCTATCCCTAGTCTGCTGTTATTAAATGCATAAAATGTTTAAAGTTGGAATAACCACTGAAGGTCACTTACCCACAGAACTGTATCTGATGGTTCTGAAAAGTCCTGTGAAGCTGTGCATACTTAATCAACAAGACGTTTGGCTCAGAATTGGCACAAATTTTGTGAAGTTTCATACTTCTGACCTTGAGTAACAAGATTAGAAGCACCTTCCTCTCCATTTCCCCCCCAGAATTGGGTTGAAGGATGCAGGCCTTGGTAGAAGAGGTAAGAATTTCTTCAGGCAGGAGCAGATGTATCAGGAGATTCAATCTGACTGTGGCAGCCTAGAATAAATCTATTTTATGGATGAAACCTCTGTCATGAGACTTTAAATTACTGCCTCCCTGTCCATTTTGTAAAAAGGACACTCCTCCCTATAAAATGGTTGTCCATTATGTTTTACTTTGATGATAAATGAAGCAAGGGCCATCAAACAAATTAATAGAGTTGTTGTATCTCCTAATTATTCTTGCAGATGATATAAAATAGATAAGAATTGTGACATAACCTGTTAGGGATAAGCAATAGATAAAACTAGACTCCTTCCTTCCTTCCTTCCTTCCTTCCTTCCTTCCTTCCTTCCTTCCTTCCCCTTTAAAGCTTGTTGCAGACTTATGATTAGTCTAATTGTTTATCACAGTATGTCACTTTCATACCTTATAATTCCAGTTAGTTAAGGATCATGTTACTTGTTCACCTTCTTTCTATTCTCAGCTTTTCCCAAAGGGAAAACTATAGAGATTGAAATAACTGATAAAAAAAGTTCTAGGGAGAAACAGATATGCAAAAATAAGTCCTAGATTTATCTCTCCCCTAGAATAGCCCTATAGAACTGGAGCCACCAAAACAGAGTTATAACATTTAGTTGCTGTAATGCTATAACATGAATGGGTAGTATAGGATCTATTAGTACAAAATTTACCACATTGGAGAATTTGAGTGTTCAACACATTCAGAGGGCAACACCTAAAGATGCCCAAACTAGATAATAACAAAAGTTATTCATAATGTTATCTAATGTAAACGATGTGTCAGCCCTTCATTCAAAAATCAGGAAAGAAAACCACAGGACTCCATTGGTAGAAATCAAGTATACTTTTACTAATTATAAATGAATAGAAGTGAAGCTAAGCTAAGTCTAGTTATTTAGGCGCGAAAGCGAATAATATATTGTATAATTCATTCCCCTCCCCTTGGCATCCCGTGCACTGTCCAATCATAATTCTCCCAAATGTCAGGTGTGAGATAATTTCGAAAGGCATCACCAGGATGGAATGCTGGTCTGTTGGCCTTGGCGGGAGACACTCCTCCTCCACATGCGCAGTAAGGTGGACAGTTCAAAATCTAGAATCTTCCTCCAGCACAACAATGAGTCCCCTCCCAATTACCATGCCCCCCTCCCCATTTCAATGGCAGCCAAAGCAGTAGCAAAGCGGAGGCTGACACGATGCCTTTCAGATAAGAATGGATGGAATTTTCAGATATTAAGAAATAAGTTATGAAAGTCAGTTATTCAGCTAGCCTTGGTAGATACTTAGGATGTGAAACTTCTTTTGCTATTCCTTTGCAAAGTTATACATCAAGCAATGTTTCTAAAATTGAAAATTATTTCTCATAAACTAAAACTAGCACGTATCCAATTGCATAAATCATAAATGGTAAATACATTCATTATATCATAGAGAAAACAAAGGAAAAAATAATAGAAAAAAGACAATGAGGAAACACTATGCATGTATAAACAACTTAATTTTAAGCACAGTGTTAAAACCTTGACCACATAGAGCAATACTGATCAATCTTTCCATGACATTGATGAAAAACCACTTTGTAAGCAGAGAACAAACACATATCATCAATCTAAGATTGTACATCTGGGTAGCCCTATCTTTCCATCACAGAAGCAATTTCTTTTGCTAGCTCCATGTTTAAAAAATCCATTATTCCTCATATAACAATTGATATGAAAATGATACTATATTATTCAAAAAGCCATTCACATCAGTAAACTATGTTAGTATTCCCCAAATCTTATTAATATATATTAAACTAATGATTATGGAGCAATAACATATTCCTAAATCCTCCTTCAATCCTTTTACACTTTTAAGGATTATAAAACTGACAACCATTTTAATTCTCTGAAATGTTCAATGAACATGGGAAAATTAATTAATCTTATTGCATAATCAAAAGCAAGATAGCATTCTGCAATCCACTTTTTGTTAATGAGGTATTCCAACTCTTTACATCAATTGTCTTCCAAATAATTAATATTCACCCTAATATTGCTTTTTAATTGTAAAAATCAATTAATTGTAAAAAATCAGTAGCTTTGGAAAAATATCAAACAATTATTAATTAAAGATTTTAGATACTGCTAATTTAGATATTCAGACATTTGGATTTTTACATAATTGGACAGTTTGCATTTCATGTTATTTACACATTAAAAAGTTTTATTTGCCAATAGCCACTGCGACTAAATGAATTACTGTGATACTGCACAATTTGACAATATTGTAAATAATTAACTTATACACAATCAGATTCTGGTGTTTCTAATCTAAAAGCAATAGAAAGAATGACATGTAAATGATAAATATATAATTAATTTAGCAGTTGTGCAATTTATCTTTCAGCTGCTTTCATATTTGTGATTTAGCAAAAAATAAAGCCACATATGTATATTAAAAGCTGGTGATTTCTAATTTGAATTTCTTGTTTCATTTCCTCTTATAATCTAAAGACTGATGTTCATGAGTATGAACCAGCAGTCACTAAAAGTGGCATTTCTTTCTTTTTCTTTCTTTATCTGTATTGGTTCTTGCACTTTTTCTATTTCTTCTTTATGTACTTTTTCTTGTTGATCTTTTAACTATGAAAAAACTTTCAATAAAAATTATATCTATATCTATATTCATATGAGAATCAGCAGTGCTCAGGCCAGACAGAACTCTTGTGCAAATTTTGGGAATATTTGGGAATATGCAAATTGCATATTTTCAAGGCTGAAAAAAAAAAGGTGAAAGACAAAGCTTAAAAGACTTGTCTTCAGTTTTGTGTTTTAGCAGATCTAATATGCATGACTTACAATCTTCTCTGCACTTAAAGACCATTAATCCACTTTGCATCATTAGAGTTTCTCCTGTTAACTAGTTATTGAATGCAGGACTTAGTTTCTTGAGAACCAAGATTTATTGTTGTGAAGCCTGATTACCACATACTTTCCCCATACTATGTATAGTGACTCTATTAAATCTTCTTATTCATCTTTTTAAAACCAACATTATAGGTCAGCCTGCTGAACATTTTGGCTGGCTTTTTCTTTCAGTTTCCTGATAGAGACAGTTAAGATATTGAAAGGAAAAACCTTTTATATGGAATGCAACAGAGGGACAAACACTGGAGAGAAAAAAACTTATATACATCCTTCTTCCCAGTTAATTTTATACTAAGCATAGACTGCTGACTGGACAAATATGGAAGTTTTAATTGTTATGCAACTAGGTTAGAAAAATGGCTAAAAACCACATGTAATTGTCCTGATATTCATAATATAACAGATATTATATAATATTGCCTAATTCCCAGAGGGCCTAAGGACTTTCCTTTGGCACAAGAAAGATCGAGTCATCTGGAATTATTTATATTCACAAGCTGAAATGCAAATACACCTGTTCTCAGCTACTTACAGAAATCTCATTTATATGAAGAAGTATGAAGTTTGGATAATTGGGTAGTCTTCATGTGTCTTCTGACTGCTAATTCTAAGTATTAAGGTGAAGTATATGCCTTTTCAGAATGCCTAATAACTATCTAAATATTTTTTTTTAAAAACCTGGGAAGGTACATCACTATGTAGTGAATTGCAAACATACATTGTAATAAGGTTGTGTGAAGTTGAGACACATAGAAGCAGTAATAAAAGTGTGTAGTGTCCCCCCCACCATGTTTATATAGTACATTTCATGTTTATGTAGTGTATATTAGAGGTGGAGAGCCTTTGCAACAAAATTTCATTTTAATGTATCTTGATTAGTGTGGATTCAAAATGACAATAAAGTTTTCGAGCCAGCATATTGGCGGGCCCCAGAATCTCAGTTCCTGATTTAATCCAATCAACTCTAAAAAAAAAAGGGGGGGGGAACAAATGGGTTAGCAGGGAAATATTTTCGGGACGTGCCCAGGACCACTCCTGTCCCTCATCCCTATCGTACTACCGAAAACATACACTGCTAGGCACTCGCTTCACCTGCCGTTTCGGGACTCGCGCCTAGGGCACCGTTTCGGTTTCCACGTGTAAAATTACTCGCCCCGCCGACCCTCTCCTCCGATTCCTCCCGCGGCAGCAGCCCGCGCCCGCATTCACCCGCTCGGCTGCCCAAATTTTCCCCCTCGGGTCGACCTTTCATCTAGCCAAATAAGTACGGCCGCGCCCGCCCTTTTCTCCTCAGCGTCCACCTCTGGAGCTGGAGGCGAGGCGGAGCTTTCACCGGCGGGTTTCTCTCCAAAAAGATTCGGTGTCTCCGCACCACGCCCGGTGTACGGCCAGGTACCTGTGGACCAGGTGCCGTGAAAAGAAAAGAAAAGAAAAGAAAGAGAGAGAGAGAGAGAGAGAGAGAGAGAGAGGGAGGGAGAGAGAGAGGGAGGGAGGGAGCGGGAAAGGTCGCGCGCCTCACCGGCCGGCCTCCCGCTCCAGAGGTGGCACATCTGGTTGCCCACGTGACCCGTCCGGTCCCTGAAATGCCGAGCCTGAGAAGACAGCTATCGCCATAACAACCAGATTAGAAAGGGGCGCCACAGCTACCCTCCCCACCCCCGATAAGGAAGAAATGCCGAGGGAGGAGGAAGAAGGTGCCGGGGGGGGGGGTGATCGAAGGATGAGGAGAGAGACGCCAAGTTTCAGCAGCAGCTGATGGCTGAGCGAAGGCGGGGCCAGATGACATCCCTCCTCTTGCTTTGCCTGGGCAAGGTAAACTAGACGGAGTGAGCCAGCGGGAAAGGAGAGGAGGCGAGAAGGAACGCCGAAAGGAAAACGGGACTCGGAGCGAGGATTTGATGGGATCCGAATCCACCTGAATTCCCCGAGGGATACAAAGCAGAGCGCCGCAGAAGCCTTCCAGGCTATTAGAGCCCAGGCGGGAGACAGCTTCTTGCCGTTGGTTTCCCCATGACAGCCAAGGCGATGTGGACTTAGCTCAAGGAAAAGCATCATTGATGAGGAAAGAAAGACAAAGGAGATCTTAAGCCGAAGGGGTATCCAGAGAGAGGAGGAGGAAGGTCCGAAGAGGGGAGGGGAGAGACCAGCGCTTTCCTCCCCCACATGACTCCCTTCCTCTGACCCAGCACAACAAACCTAGAGCCTTCCAGTTCTTGTCACCCCCTTAGCTGCCTTTGGTGCCATGGGGAACAGTTTCTCCAGTATCCCAGCAATGCCTAGAGGCAACCCCAATCGCTTCCACAGGGTCCATCATCAACATCTCAAAGGTAAGAACTTCATCTGATCTAGAACTTAGTGTGTAACATGAAATGCTGACCGAAGCCCTTGAAAGTTTGAATATTATAGGAGTCCTCGGTCAAAGCTTATACCCAATTAAATATCAGTCTCTAAACCCACTGACCCTCCTCTCCATTCTGTAATACATCCCAGGATGGTTAAAGTCACCCGAAACCCTTCCCCAATAAGAACTTTTTTTTTGTTTTGCTTTCTCTCTCTCTTTTCTTTTTACTCTTGTGATAGAGAATCTTGTTGCAGAAATAGAAAAATCTCCTTGATTTCTTTGCTTGGGTTTGCAATCTTGTATCTGGGTATGTGGAAGTCAATGTTTTTTCTTGGAAATAAATCTCATTGGACTTTACTCCTGAGTTATTGCAGGGAAATGGGTTTATACCTCTCCAGTATCTTTCTTCAATTATGAATTGGGTGAATAACACATTAGGATGGCATCAAAAAGGAAAGAGGAATAACATGTCTTAAGGAACTAGGCGATATACTTCTGAATGAGTGTGCTACAGCTCCTGTTGTCTTGGTAACCCCAGAAATGTCAGCTTTTTGAGTGGGAGGATCCATTTTAGGAATAACAGATTTTATGTGCATCAATGATGTTTGTAATTCAGATTTGATTAAATATTACAATCCATTTTAGTTGCTGTTATGTTTAAAAATCTTCAGCTGGCACTATTGACATAATTCCCAATAGATTTGTTTACAAATCTAAATACCCAGCATATGAATCACCTGAGCTCTTTTAGTATACTGGACTCCTAGGCATTGCACAAAAATATCCTGTTGGGTCACAAAACATGTAGCTCGAGTATACTTATTCCATAAATTGTTTGGGACTAAATGGACGTCATTTATACAAAATTAAGTTATTTCTCAATCACGGGAACTGTCTTATTTTAGAAAGTATTTCCATCTATTTATCTATTTACTTATTTTGTTGAACGATCTAGAATAGCAGGTATATATTGTATGCATATTACATTCACTCATTCAGTTTTAAAATAAGACAACCAGGGTTGGCTGTTAAAAAGACGATTAAAGAAAAATGAACCTTCTGCATCCTGTGTTTTCAAATCTTTCATATTTGCACTTTGGTTGCTTCGTTTGTTTACAACATAAGATGAGGTGATTAGGTATAGGACAATGTACAGATTGACAATGAAAAATGTTTGAAACCAAATTATCTATTGTTATTTTAATGAAGCTCCTATGTAGTTTCAAGAGTATTTTTGTCTAGTTATGCAAATGATGGTCAAGAAGGCAATTCCAACATGGACTGAGTCAAAGAGAAATCAGGGCAAGCAATTGCTCTGTTTAAAATTAGATGTGTAAAAAAGGAGGCAGGCAAATGAATCTTTCCCAGAACCATCATTCTGTATCAGTGCTGCGTTAGTTAGGATTCTGTTTTAAACTGCCAAGAAAGATTTATCATTAGAACAAGCTTCTCAACTGGAAATTATTCTGGGATAAATTTAAATTATAGAATCCATAGGCTGACTCCATATATCCTCATAAATATTATTAGCTTATATTTCTGGAACACAAATGCAGCTTGGAATAACCTGTCTTGAATTGCTTTCATATGACATGATTTTGGGTGCATTTCATCTCTCTTCCTGATCCCCAGTTAAACTGGGTTTGGTTGCTGGCTGTCACTACTTCTGGCAAATAAACAAAATGGTCCTTGTATAGTTTAAATGCTAGAGGACTGAAATCACTAAAACTAAGTGTTAACTAAGCTTTCTCTCGCCTTGTATTTTTAAAACAATCCTGCCAAGTAACTCCCAGGGACATTATGTGTTTTTTCCTTTTTTTTTTTTTTTTTTTCCAAAAAGAAGATTGCCTTAGGTCCTACGTTTATATGAAGAATAAACAAGTTTGATTGCATTTGACAGATTCCTGTAAAATGCTTTGGAGGCATAGCAGCACAAAATTATAAATGTGACACTATTTTATTACACTTGTGGAAATAGATTTTAACTGAAGATGTATTTTATTTCAGTCTATTTTCCTAACAATTTTTCAGATTGGGAGGGATGCAGAAATCCTCATAACTTTAATGATGTCTGTTTGTCTTTAAAATGGCTTCTGGGCATTTCACCAGCTGAGAGCCCAGAGAAGGGGCGGGGGTGGTGGCGGTGGTTATTAGGGAAAGTGTCAGACCTCAGGAGGTCACTGTGCCTCAGATAGGCGGGTATGAGTCCCTTTTTGTGAAATGGGGCCTTGGAGTTCAGGTGGGCCTTTTTGTTACGTACCTGTCTCCCTGCTACATTTCATCGGCCCTGCTGGAGCTGCTGGATGTGTTAGCTGGATTGGCGGTTGATTTCCCCAGGCTTATGATCCTGGGGGATTTCAATCTGCCTTCCATTGACGAGACATCTGAGTCAGCTCGGGAGTTTATGGCTTCCATGATGGCTATGGACCTAACTCAGTTAATTCAAAACCACACCCATAATGGGGGACGCACGCTCGACCTGATTTTTGTCTCTGGGCAGTGGATGAATGATCTAGATTTAGGGGATATTTCTATCCAACCCTTGTCATGGTCGGATCATTTCCTCATCAGGCTTGACTTCCATACTGCTACCCCTCACCGCAGGGAGGCGGAACTGACTAGATGGTTCCGCCCCAGGCGCCTGATGGACCCTGAAAGGTTCCTGATGGAGCTTGGGACTTTTCCTGAATCCCTTGCTCACAACTCAACCGAAGCCCTAGTGGAAGCCTGGGATAGGGTAGCCACTGGGGCTTTGGATCGTGTTGTGCCTTTGCGGCCTCTGACCCGGTGTTGATCCCGGGTAGCCCCCTGGCTTACCGAGGAGCTCTGGGAGATGAAACGCCGGAAAAGAGGCCTAGAGAGTGGTTGGAGGGCCAGCCGGTCCGAATCTGATCGAATTTGTTCAGTATCTGCAGGATAAAATTGCTCAGATCCGGATAGGCTTGGACTCTGACTGGGTAGATTTGGGCGAGTCAACGGGGATGAATCTTGTGGAGACCATCTGGGATGAGTTTGATCCTGTGACCCTCAAGGGCATGGACAGGATTATGGGGAGACTCAGTGCTGCCACTTGTGTGCTGGACCCATGTCCCTCTTGGTTAGTTTACGCTGCCCGGGAAGTGACACGAGGCTGGCTCCAGGCGATTACCAATGCTTCGTTGAGAGAGGGTTCTTTCCCACCGCCTTGAAGGAGGTGGTGGTGAGGCCCCTCCTTAAGAAGCCTTCCCTGGACTCAGTTTCTTTAGCCAACTATCGTCCGGTCTCCAACCTTCGCTTTGTAGCGAAGGATGTTGAGAGTGCGGTAGCACGTCAGCTTCCCCAGTCCCTGGATGAAGCTGCCTACCTGGATCCGTTTCAGTCGGGTTTCAGGCCCAGATACAGCACGGAGACGGCATTGGTTGCGTTGGTCGATGATCTCTGGCGGGCCCGGGACAGGGGCTGCTCCTCTGTCCTGGTCCTATTAGACTTCTCAGCGGCTTTCGATACCATCGACCATGGTATCCTACTGCGACGACTCGGGGGGTTGGGAGTGGGGGCATTGTTTTAGGGTGGTTCTCCTACCTGTCGGATCGGTCACAGTTTGTGTTGACTGGAGGGCAAGGATCGACCCCGAGGCATGTCACTTGTGGAGTGCCCCAGGCGTTGGTTCTCTCACCCCTCCTGTTCAACATATATATGAAACCACTGGGTGAGATCATCTGTGGTTTTGGGGTACGGTATCATCAATATGCTGATGATACCCAAATTTTCATCTCTACCCCAGACCACCCAAACGATGCCCTCGACATGATGTACCGATGCATGGAGGCTGTGTGGATCTGGATGGGGAGGAACAGGCTCAAGCTCAATCCCTCCAAGATGGAGTGGCTATGGTTTCCATCATCCTGATTTGTGCATCTTGTTCCATCTTTGATGATAGGGGGAGAAATTTTAGCCCCCTCAGAAAGGGCCCGCAATCTGGGCATCCTCCTGGATACACGGCTTAGTTAGAAGAACACCTGACGGCCCTGACCAGGGGGACCTTTTACCAGGTTCTCCTGGTATGTCAGTTGTGCCCCTTCCTGGATCGGGATGCTCTGTGCACAGTCACTCATGCCCTCATCCTTTCTCGCCTGGACTACTGTAACACTCTCTACATGGGGCTGCCCTTGAAGAGCACCCGGAAGCTTCAACTGGTCCAGAATGCGGCTGCGCGGGTTATCATGGGAGCACCTAGGTGCTCCCATGTTACACCCCTTTTAGGCAGCCTGCACTGGTTGCCGGTTGTCTTCTGGGTGCAATTCAAGGTATTAATTATGACCTTTAAAGCGCTCAATGGCTTAGGCCCAGGGTACCTGCGAGACCACCTACTGCCACTGGTAGCCTCCCATCGTCCAGTGCAATCCCACAGAATTGGCCTCCTCAGGGTGCCGTCGGCCAGACAGTCTCGGCTAATGACCCCCAGGGGGAGAGCCTTCTCTGTGGGAGTGCCTTCCCTCTGGAATGAGCTGCCCCCGGAGCTTCGTATAATCCCCGACCTCTGGTCCTTCTGACGCGCCCTAAAAAGTTGTCTTTTCCAGCAAGCCAGCCTGGCCTGAACAAAACAAAATACAGTATTGATCACTGTTAATTTTAATTTGATTTTTTTTAATAAAAATGTATTGTCAATTTTAATTGGGTTTGGGATATTCCATTTAATTTTTTTTTAACTTTTATATCATGTGTTTCTTTTAATTGTTGTAGGCTGCCCTGAGTCCTTGGGAGAAGGGCGGCATATAAATCTAATAAATCTCAAAATAAGGATTTCTTGCTCATCTTTGTGAACAGTCTTCTCTAAAAAAGATAGTGGTACTAATACTAAAATTCAGAGCCCATAAAAATTATATCTGGAATTTCTTAGTCCCATATTTATTTTGTATATAATCGATCCATTTTTTCCAGTCTCGTTTATATCTCTTGTTTGAGTGGTCCTTAAGATATGCAGATATTTTAGCCATCTTGGCTAAATTTATGACTTTCAATGTCCATTCTTGAATTGTAGGCAAATCTTCCTTCTTCCAGTATTGCGCCACCAACAATCTAGCTGCAGTTATTAAGTGAAAAATCAAATTAATCTCTACAGCTGTACAATCAGTAATTATACCTAACAAAAATAACTGAGGGGTAAACTTTATCCTTTTTTAAAGAACATTTTGCATAATCCATCATATTTTTATCCAAAATGCCTTAACCTTTTTGCAAGTCCACCATATATGAAAATATGTGGCGTCGAGAGAATCACATCTCCAACATTTGGGTTGTAAGTTCGGATACATAGAAGCCAACTTTTTAGGAACTGAATGCCATCTATAAAACATCTTATAAAAGTTTTCTCTCAAGTTTTGGGCTTGTGTAAATTTTACATTTCTTACTCAGATCCTTTCCCATGTATCCAACATTATACAAGTTAATTAAATAATAATAATAATAATAACAACAACAACAATAATAATAATAATAATAATAATAATAATAATTAATAATTAATAATAATAATAATTGGTTCTTCAATATTTTGAGCCCACTTTATCATACGAAAATACGTTATGACGTCCTAGGCCCCTGGGTGGGGCCCGACTAGTAACCAATGCCAAATCCGGCGAAACAACTGGCCGCTGTGATACAATTGTATACTAATAATAATAATTATAATTAATAATAATAATAATTGGTTCTTCAATATTTTGAGCCCACTTTATCATACAGTCTTTAACTAATTCTGTTTCGGAATCCATATGTATTAATACATTGTATAGTCTCTTTATATGCATTAAGCTTTGATCTCTTATTTGTTTAAATAAATTATCCTCAACTTGCATAAAACTAATTTTTTGATCTGTTTTCCACCTGGCCTGTAGTTGTCCATACTGGAACCATGTTTGAATTACCTTTCCACTTTTAATTCATCCAAGGATTTAAGTTGTAATACACCCCTTTCTAGGGTAAGAAGCTGTCTGTAAGTAATTATATCCTGTTTTTGTACTATGTTCATATTTTCTATTGCATGTCTAGGAATTGCCCACATGGGTATCTTATCATTTAATTTGTATTGATATTTTTTCCAGACCCGCAGTAAAGCATTCCTTAAAATATGACTTTTAAAATTCTTGTCCACTTTTTTGTTATATAGCAGGTAAGCATGCCAGCCATATACCAGATCATACCCCTCGATATTAAGTATCCTATCATTTGTTAAATTAATCCAATCACTAATTACAGATAAAGCTACTGCGTCGTAGTATAGTTTTAAATTGGGTAATTTCAAACCTCCCCTCTCACGCACATCTTGCATTATTTTTAGTTTTACTCTTGGCTTCTTCCCTACCCATACAAATTTATTAATACCCTTCTGCCATTCTAACAGGTTCACATCTTTTTAAAGTATAGGTAGCATTTGGAAAAGAAATAAAAATTTAGGTAAAATATTCATTTTCACTGCTGCTATTCTTCCCAGCAAGGATAACTGTAACTTTTCCCATTTTTTCATCTCTGTCTCTATACTATGCCAAAGTGGTTCATAATTATACTTATATAACTTCCCGTTTGAGGTTGAAATATGAACTCCTAAATATTTGACCTTTTTAACTATTTCACATCCTATCATTCCTTCTAGTTCTTCATTTTGTTTAGTATTCATATTTGTAGCTAATATTTTTGTTTTCCCTAGATTTATTTTAAATCCTGACACTTGACCATATTGATTAATCATATTCATTAAGATCATACTAGATTCCTGCGGTTGGGTTAATATTATAACCAGATCATCCGCAAAAGCATGCACTCTATATTCTTGCTGCCTAATCTTAATTCCCTTTAGGCCCTCCGAGCACCGTAATTTATTCAACAATATTTCCAAAGTTATAATTAACAGTAATGGGGACAAGGGACAACCCTGTCTTGTACCTTTTTCAATTTGAAAAGAATCTGTTAAACTTCCATTAATTATAATTTGAGCTGTTTGCTGTTGATATATTGCTTTAATTGATTGTAAGAAACTTTCTCCTATTTGCATTTTTTGCAGTGTTTTCAACAGGAATTGCCAATTAACTCGATCAAAGGCTTTCTCAGCATCCAGAAATATGAGTGCAGCAGGAATTTGGTTATTCTTTCCCAAATATTCTAGTGCATTAACGATTAATCTTACGTTACTTCTCATTTGTCTCCCTTGAATAAAACCTGTTTGATCATTATGATTCAATTGTTGAATAACCAACATTAACCTATTTGCTAGTATTTTTGTAAAGATTTTATAATCTACATTAAGTAGTGATATAGGTCTGTAGTTTTTTGGCTGGGTAATATCTTGGTCTTCTTTGGGTATCAGGGATATAAAAGCTGTCTTCCAAGATGGAGGTACCTTACCTTCCGTTTGAATCTTATTAAATAATTCCTTAAGAGGTTCTACCATTTCTAATTGTAAATTTTTATAGTAAGCCGCTGTCAAGCCATCTGTACCAGGTGACTTCCCTGCCTTTAACTGCTTAATTGCCTGTAAAATTTCCCCCGAAGTTATTGGTTGATTCAATCTTTGCCTCTGCTCTTCTTTAACTATGGGTATTTTTTCTTTATCCAAGTATCTCTCTATATCTAGACCATTAATTTTGTCACCCTTGTACAACACTGTAAAGAATTCATGGAAAACCTTTTGAATCTCACCCTGTTGAAACACTTCTTTCCCTCTATAGTGCAATTTGGCTATGTTACAAAATTTTTGTTTTTTCCTAATGTGATATGCTAACCATCTACCAGATTTATTTGCATTGCAGAAAGTATTATGTTTTGCATATAACAGACTAGTGGCTACCTGATCTGAGATCAACATATTAAATTGGTCTTTTAATAAGGTAATTGCTTCTTTAATCTTTATATCTCCTGCTTTTAAAGTTAACTCTTGCTCTTTCTTCCTAATTTCATCTTCCAGTTCTGTTCACTTTCCCCCTTGTTTACGTCTATGTAATCTATTTAGATTTATCAAAGCTCCTCTCATATACGCTTTACTTGCATCCCATACAATTTCCATAGATGTACCCTTATTCATATTAAAAACAAAGTATTCTGTTAACAATTTTTTACATTCATTAGTATATTTCTCATATCTAAATAAATTTTCATTCAATCTCCAAGACCTTCTTGCTTGCGTCACCCCTCCCAGCTCCATCCAAACTGGATTATGATCTGATAAAACTCTGGCACATATCTTTGTCTTCTTCACCCTAGAAAGCAAATCATTGGTAGTTAGTATGAAATCAATTCTGGAAAAGGATTGATGTCTATCAGAAACGAAGGTAAAATCATATTCTTCTGCATTTCTTTCTCACCAAATATCTCTCAGTTCGAAATCATCCATCATATTGAAAAAGGACTTAGGTAGTTTCGCTCGGATTTGAGTATTTGGGCGAGAAGCCTTCTTATCTTTCTTAATGTCCATAACATCGTTCCAGTCACCCAATAGTATGCAGGACCTATAATCCCACTGTACTAATTTAGCATGAAGCTTTCTATAAAATACATCTTGTTGTTGATTGGGAGCATGTATTCCCAGTAGCAATGTCCTTTTCCCTTCTAATACCAAGTCTATTGCAATATATCTTCTGTGGGGATCTGCTTTGATTAATTCAGCTTTCATATCCTTCCTTAAATATATACATTTTTCTTCTCTGTAGCAGAAGCTATAAAATGTTGTCCAAATCTTGTATTAATCAGATATTTTTGATCAGTTGATCTAATGTGAGTTTCTTGCAAACAAATTATATCATTCTTGAACTGTTTAAGATAGTGATGTATTTTCTTTCTTTTCTGTGGAGAATTTAATCCATTGATGTTCCATGTTAGAAACTTAGTTGTCATCTTTGGCTCCCTGAAGCTCTTTTAGAGCCACCTGAACATCCTGGAGTTTAACCTTTGGTCTGGCTCCTCCCACTGCTTCTAAGTTGGTGACTGTAGCATCTTGACCGGTAACAGGTGTTTGTTGTGATTGTTGCTTTTTTAATTGTTGGTCCATTCATCTGGTAATCACACGGGTTTGTCTTTGTTCCTTGGCGCCTTGTGCTTCTGAAAGAAAAAGATGATCCATCCTTGTTGATAATTGTGTAGTTTGCTGTCTATCTTGTACTTCTTGTTCCCTTTCTCTATGTCCAGGTGGGGTGGGGTGTCCGGCCTTCAAAATATTATGGTAAAAATCTCGGGCCTTCCATACTGAATTAAGACGGTATCTTTGCCCCTCAAAAATGAGTGCTAGCCCAACTGGTGCATCCCATCTGAACTGTAGCTGACAATTTTTAAGCTCTTCAACTAAAAAGCCGTAGTTTTTCCTAGATCTTAGCATTTGAGGTGGTATCTCTTTCAAAACTGTCACTTCCTGACCCCCAATTTGAAGCTTGGTTTTATAGGACTCTTGCATTATCATATTCCTCATGTCTCTTGTAGTAAAGTAAATCACAATGTCCCTTGGAAGATGTTTCTGTCTCGCCAGCCAGGAGTTAACATGATAAACCTTATCAATTTGCCAACCAAAATTCCCCCCTGACTATCGAAAGCTTCTGAGAGAATCTGTTTCAGATTTTCCTGGTTGTTTTCACGCAAACCTCTTATTCTTAGTGCAAGTTCCATTTGTCTATACTGTAACATAATAATTTCTTTTTCAGCATCTCCAACTTTTTGTTGCACCACGTCCATTTTGGATACCAAATTAATATTAGAGTCATTAAGATCTTCTAATCTGCTTTCAATTCCGGACACATAATCTGAAAACGAATTAAGAACCCCCAACATATCATCCCTGAGCTTCTGAACCTGGGTCTCAAGTTTATCAGACAGTTCTTTATTAGCAACGGATATCTCCTCCTTAATTTTTGTTTCCATCGTAACTACATGATTTTTAAATCCTTCAGCCAGTTCCTTCTGAAAAGTTTCTTTAGTTAATGGCTCCCCTGTGGGGGGAGGAAGTAATGACTGTAGTTTTGTGCCAGGGGCGGGCGAACTGCCTGCACTTTTTGAAACTGGGGGGAGGAACCTTTTGGATAGGGTTTTGCTTAGAAGCCATTCCAAGTTTTAATCTTCTTCAGCCAATTAATGTCTCTGCTGGTCGATTGTGCAGCTGTTGCTATTTAATTTAGTATTAAATCACTCCTTTTCTTTGAAGTTTTAAACTCCGTAGAAATTCAAAGCCCGATCAGTGTTACGAAGCTGCTCGGTGCCATTTTGAATATCTCTTTAGCAAGTAAGATATCAGAAGGAATTCTTGTAAAAATGAAGCTAAGGATTAATACAAACAATTAAAAGTTCACGTGTATAGGGTCTGCTCGTCTTGAATTCAATAAATCAAATTTTTGTTCTGAGGAAGGGAGGTTTGCTTTGTGTTGCCAATAAACAACAGGAATTCCTGGCACGGAGACAATTCTGCTCTTGGGTGCCCCTTCCTCCCCTCCCAGAGTCGATCTGAGAGAGTTAGTTGGTGCGTTGCCCAGCACAATTAGCTCACCTTATCTCCTTCACCCGAAGAAAAGGTAAACAAGCTGTCAGACGGCTGATGGATTGCTCATCAGACAGATAACGCGTCCAGGATTCCAGAGCTGTAACGACCAGCTCCCATCAGCAAGCCCCTCCCCCACTGGAAGTCAAGCTATCTCTCTTGCTTAAAGTCCATCTATGCCAATCTGTGGTCTACGAAATATGTTGGGACATTTTGGATCATATACTACTAATGGACCTAACCCATCTGGAAGAGATCAGATTGGGAAAGGTTGCTATTGTACAAATAGATACAATATCATTTTTCCAGCTACATCTTACTTATCCAAATTGTTTTAAAGAAAGCTACCTATACTCACATTTATAAGTTCAGGTAAATTTGGTGAACATCATCATTTTTTTGTTCTCAAAACTTTTTTAAAAGTATAAAATACAAAAAAAAGAAAAAAAAAACACAATTAAAAATAAAAAGAAATGGGTAAGAAAGGGAGAGTGGGGAATGGAAACAGAAAGGAACAAAAGCTATACAAAAAAGTATAAAGACAGTTTGATGTTTCAAATTGCTGTGGTTCAAATAGATTGACATACCTTTAGAACTCTTATGCTTTTGAATGTCACCCATTGTAAATACTCATTGTATTTGTAACTTACAAGAAACATACAAATCTTCTGAAAAGTACCATAGCCAGGTCATGTATAAACATGACCTTGATGGGGGACTTCAGAGAGCTCATGGGGGCTAAGAAGGAAGCGTGTAAAAGCAATAGGACTGAGTGTGGGATTTTTAAAATTCAGTTTCTTGAACAATAGAGACATATCTGCTGTGAAAGACTGTCTTTGTTTTTTCCCTTTGCCTTTACCTTATCCCAATCCTCTTCAATATGGTAGCATTCTATTGTGATTCATCACATATTTAAAAGTAAGATGATCATTTCAGAACGAATTAAGTAATAATAGTATACAATCAAGTCATTTTACAACTTGGCAAGTGGTTAGAAATGAACAAAATATGCAGCACTGAAAAAGGCCACCAAGATAGCTTGGCTTCCTATAGGAATTCAGAAATGCCCTTATCATTTGGAGATTCCTAAAATCTTCTTCTCCAATCCAAAAATGGATGTAAAACTCTATATAGAGTATATACAGCATACCACCTAATACTCTTAATATGTAGCTTTTAGGGGAGTAAGGACAGAAATAGACCTATAAATAAAAATCAAAGTTGCTTTTCAATTTCATTAAATATATCTTTCCCTCTTTCTCTGTGTCATATATTATATGAGTGTATATACGTACGTACGTACGTACGTATGTATGTATGTATGTATGTATGTATGTATGTATGTATGTATGTATTTTGTCATGTTTATATAGTGTATATTGGAGGTGGTGACCCTTTGGAACTGTATGCAATGACATTTCATTTAATATATGCTGATTAGTGTACATTCAAATTGAAAATAAAGTTATTATTCTATTCCATTCCATTCCATCCCATTCTATTATATTGTCTTTATTTTAGAAAGAAATAGCTTGTAAAAATAAATTTGGGGAAGATGAATTATTTTTGTAAAATTGGCTAAGTTTGAAATCCACATAGGTGTTTTCTGGCACAACCTGGGTTTATTTGTATTCCATTTTCCCAATATGGCATGTCCATTACAATTATATAAACACACACACACACACACACACACACACACACACACACACATACCCCTGCATACACTAAACAACACATAAATGTATAACAAATAAACAACATACAATTAAAATATCCATGTTAAAAATTAAGAAACCAATACTTGTACAAAATTAATGACTAATAATAAAATGAGATAGCCAAGGTATAAAATCAAAACCAATTAATTTGAAAAAAAGATGATAAATTTTCAGTTTCAATGAAATCCACTAAGGCTAAGAATATCAACACTTTATTAGACAACATGCAAAGTAGTTTTCCTTATCTCAGCATTTTGAAGCAAAACAATAATGAATGATTCACTTTCTTTTGTGCACATGCATGAATATACTTTTGGACTTCCTTTTCAGTCTGTTCCCAATTTGCTAACTAAATCTCCTTTGAGCATTTATGCTGTAGCTTGCAGAACGTCATTAAATATTCACATAACTTTTCTAATAGCAAAGCTGGTCAGAGGTAGGTTGCTGCTGGTTTGGCCTGGATTGGGCGAACAGGTAATAGCAGCGGCAGGAGGTTCCACCCACCTACCTGGATGCTTTTGCCCATGTGCAGAAGCATCATGCGCGAATGGGAGCACGCACAGGAGTGTGTCCAAACCGGTAGTAAAAAAATTAGCATCTCTGGTCTTGGTGCTTCTTTCTTTGATAATGATAAAAAGAATATGATAAAGTACACATGAACTTAAATAAATAAAATAAATAAAATAAATAAAAACAATGCCCAAGCCTTCCTAAAATTCCATGAATGAGACAGATTAATTAAAGAATTAATGTCTCACTTGGAATCACTCTAAAATTGTGGGCCATTATTTCAGTGTTTGGGAAGTCACAAGAATAACGATTTTTCCACTTTATGCAAAGCTGATTATTTACATGAATTTGCCTTTGGAATATATGTCTATTGGGTTATACCAAAACCAGAATATGGCGTTTGATATTGTATGCATATGATTGGTTTGGAATATGTACACATTGCAAAATTATGGTCTCAGTACTGTATTTCCCATGTGCACAGACCCCTGAAATGGTAGTGGAAATAGGCCTTATGTGCATGTATGATCATGATATAACAAACTAACATTCTTTTTCCTTTGTCACAGCTCAGAATCTTTGCTTTTATTTAAGAATTCTGAACATTGAATAAACATGATTCCAGGATAAAAAGAAGTTCAAAGCTTTATGTTAGCTATGATAAATGTATTGTGCAACTGCTCTGCCTTTTTCCTGGTTCTAATAAGGTGTTTTTTTAAAGATACTTAAAAGTCAGCACTGCATTGTTCCATACCTGGTCTATATAATATTTGTGCCTAACATGCACCAACACCACCTAGATTTATCCCATATGGATTTCCTCCAAATGTATGTGGGACAATTGCTGATAGTGGGATCCCAGCTGTTCTTTCCATTTGACCTTGTAACAATGTGCTTCGAATATTGTTTCTTCTCTCATTATTATTCTATTACTGTGAGCACAGCTTTAATTCCGTTCTTTGCTTATGGTGAAACAAAACCCTTCTTCTACCAGGTCTCTTGCCAAGAATCAAGAACAAAGAAAAATTTAAGGTTCCATTTCATAATGGGAATGAAGATAAAAATTTCAGAATTTTTGTTGCAGTTTTTATACTTTTCTAGAGTGCAAATTAGGCGAATTAGTTTTTAATTTCAAGAAACAAAATTTTGGGACAGGCTAATCATTTTCTCCCCTTTCCCCAAAAATTGGTGCCAATCAGAAGCAGAGTAATTTTTCAACATGGAGTTCCATCTATTTCTTCAAGCCCCACCAAGACAAGAAAGGACATTCACTTACCTAATGCTGCACTGTGCTTCATATGTTTTTGAAAGTAGTAAAATGATTGCATTAAATGCATAAAATGATTGTAGTATTGCATTTTAGTGTGATTGCACACCCAGGAAGAGTAACAGGAGCCAGGAAGATGGGGAGGGATGTTTTTTCCTGTTCACTGAATTCTCAATGGGTGGACAGAGATAGCCATCCTCAATCAAACACAAGGGAAACTACCCCAATTGCTCAGGGAAGAGGAGGTGTTACTTACCAGAAAGAGTAAGGTTGCCTTGCATTTCATATAATCGTTGAGCTATATTGTTTTTTCATTATGGATGTTTCCATGGTTGGAGTACAGTAGCTACTAATTATGGGAGTATGAATGTGAGAGATATAATTTCCATTCATTTAGCACCCACCTGCCTTCTGCCACCTTGCTAATTTTCACCTCCTGTATTTTATTTCAAGGCTGTAGCTTTGTTTTTTATTTATTTAACTGATTTGTATAGTTAATATCATGTTGTCCATAAGGGGGGAAAATCCTCACTTTAGATTAGTCTGACAAGGCACACAGAAATTCACACTCCATTCCATTTTTGTGTGTTTCATATCTGGCTGGTATGTTCTGTAAGGCTTTCTGTTTCACAGGGCTGTAATTATTGCCCTTTTATTTATTTTATTCCTCAGTTTCTCTTTTTCCCTTTCCTTCTTCCTTAAAACCTCTGATACTGGGTAATCAGGGTAAAGGTTACTCAATAAGAGATTAAAGATGTTATTAAAATAATCCAGCATAGGAAAGACAGCGTATGTAAATCAATATTTGAGTGGCAAAACTGAAAGGTTAGAGAGAATTATTTTTCCCAGGAACTGAAGTAAGTGTCAGCCTCTGCTTTGCTGCTTGCTTTCAGTTCACCAGTTCACCTCTTTGTTTTGGAAGGAGTTTCTGAAATTAATTGGCTCTGCCCAGGGCTTAAGCTCCGCCCACCACCCTCAGACTAACGGTGCTTGTGAGAGGACCAATTCTGTGCTGGAACATTATCTCCGCTGTTTCATCAACTACCAGCAAGATAATTGGGTGGAATTGTTGCCTCATGCTGAGGTAGCATATAACAACTCAGTGCACAGCAGGACGGGATTTACGCCCTTCAGGATGGTCTACGGACATGATTTTGTGCCTATCCCCGAGATTCCTCGTGAGAAACCACAAGTATTGTCCCTTTCCGAGTGGAGTGACCGACTCCAGGAGAGGTGGCCTCTGGCTTATCGGGCGCTGGATGCTGCACATCAAGCACACAAGAAATAGGCGGATAAGAAGAGGGCAAAGCGGAAGGAATATAAGGTTGATGATCGTGTATATTTATCCACCAAGTTTCTTCAGACCTCTCAAAAGTCTAAGAAGTTGGGTCCCAAGTATGTTGGCCCATTTCCAATTATCAAGGTTATCAACCCTGTCTCCGTCTGCCTCCAGTTGCCTAAATATCTCAACCATGTCTATCCTGTATTTCATGTTAATCTCCTAAAGCCGGAACACACTTCTCCGTTGAGGGCTCCTTTGATGGCTCCACCTTCCCCGCTCCCGATTGAGGGTGAGCAACATTTTGAGATCAAGGAAATTTTGGACTCTCGAAAACAAAGGAACCATATTCAGTATCTTGTGGCTTGGAAGCATTTCCCTCCCTCTCATGCTGAATGGGTCGATAAGTCCCATTTGCGGGCCCCTCGGCTTCTTCCCAAGTTCTACTCTGCCTACCCACACAAACCCTGACCTCACTTGATGTTTTTCTTATTTCCCCTTCCCTTTTCTCTTCTATGTCATGTTGTTTGTTTGTTTGTCTGTCTGTGTTCTTTCTTTTCTGCAGGCGTGAGTGTCCTTTCTGGAGGAGGGCTGGATGTCAGCCTCTGCTTTGCTGCTTGCTTTTGGCTGCCATTGAAACGGGGAGGGAGGGCATGGTATTTGGGGAGGGAATCATTCTGTGCAGGAGGACTGTTAATTGGGGGTTGTTCTCACTATCTGTTTGCGCATGTGGAAGGAGGGGAGTTTCCCACCGAGGCCAACAGTCCAGCATTCCAACCTGATGATGATTTTTGAAGATGTCTCCCACCTGACAGTTGTGTGACCTATGATTGGACTATGGACTGGGGTACCAAGGGGAGGGAATGAATCATGTAATGATATCTATTGCTTTCAGGGTTTTTTATTCAGATTCAGCTTTGCTTTGCTTCTCATCATTTATAATCAGTAAAAGTACACTTAATTCTGAAACATGGAGTTGAGTGGTTTCTTTCTTGGTTATTAAATGAAGGGGCAGTGACAGTAAGAATCTTAGCAGTTTATTATATGCCCCAGGCATTTATAACCTGTTAGTGCCTTTCCTAACTGGATACCTTCCAGCTGCATTATTTGCAGAATTCTCAGCCAGATGATCAATTTGGGGGTGATGCTATTCCAATATATTTCCTGAGCACATTTTGAGAAACACAGGACTTCAGAGATCTACATTTAGTGATTTTGTGTACTGCTTTGTTTGCATATTTGTCAAATACAAGTAGTAGTCTGATTGTCGCTTTATTAAAAATAATAGCTAAAATTGATTCTACAGTAACTTTTATTTTCACTTCAATGTATTTGTAGGCATCTGCAAAAGGTGAGGGGAACAGGAGATTTTTTGCAGATTCTGTTCCTTATACACTAGCATGCAACGTTGTGACCAACTACAAAATTGTGGAGCTTGCTTCGTGATGTCATGTTGCACATTTTGTCATTTTGCTGCCATTGTGTTTGGCAGCATTGTATGTCTGGGATTGAATTAATATTGGTGATGGCTAAGAAAGTAAAGGACAGGAGAATGAAGAAATTGGGGAGCCGAAGAAACTGTTGTGTGAGGGTCAGGAAATTGTTAGATCTGTTGTTAGAGTTTTCCTTTAAAATACAGAGAGCTCTTTAGTCTTAAGAGTTTTGTGCTTTGAAGGCTGTTCTCAGATATTTTTATGGTAAACGTGATACGTATTTATGATCTGTGTATTTCTGGATGTTATAATGCTTTCTGGTTGGTTAGTGTATTTTATTATTGTAATATTTGCTCTTTTATTGTAATACTATATTAAACTTGATACATTGTATTGTTTTAATAGTACTATTTATGTAATATGTTACGAGCATTCTATTATTTAGAAAGCTTAGAGTACTGAAAATAAAAAGAGAACAATTAAAATTCTGCTTTTAATTGAAGTGTAGGATATCAATATTAAAGACATATGTTTATTTGATTTGTAATCCAAAGTTAAGTGTAATATAAAAACAAATGGTTGCATAAAGTATTGGATTAGTTATATAATAATAGTTTGGTCTTGAATTAATTGCTTAAGATTAAGATCTCCATTGTATTATTACTTAATGTGTGTGCATTGTATTTCAATAAGAAAACAGCTTATTCATTGCTACTATTTCCTGATGTATGAATAGTATATAGATATTTTGTGAATGGGATCATATATAGGTAATCCTTGACATAACCATTCATTTAGTGATTGCTTGAAATTACAGGATGCTGAAAAAAGTGACATAATCATTTTTCACACTTACAACTGTTGTAACATCCCCGTGTAATCAAAATTTGGGCATTTGGCAACTGGCATGTATTTTTGACAGTTGCACTGACCTGGGGTCATGTGATCACCTTTTGTGACTTTCCCAGCAATGGAGGAATTCAGATTTACTTAATGACTCCTTGATTCATTTAACAACTGCTGTGGTTTTCTTAGCAACTATGGCAAAAAGAGTTGTAAAATGCGGCAAAAATCATTTAACAACTGCCTTGCTTAGCAATGGAGATTTGGGGCTCAGTTGTGGTTATAAGTCAAGGACTACCTGTAGCTATTAAAATATAGTCAAGATGACATCTATTTGTACTTTGTACATCATGACTCTATTGACTTCTGAATTCATTGCTGTTTCTTGGGAGTTGGACTCAGGCTTTCATTTAAAAAAACAACAGGGATATCTGCTTACTGATAATCCTAAACAAAATATTGGTAAGTGTTGAAACATTGTACAGTTACCCAAACAGACTGAATATTGTTAAGGTGTAACCAGGGAGAGAGCTTCGTGATAAGGAAGGGAAAAAACCCTAATATTATTTTGTGCATCTATGCATTTTTATTATCCTTTTATAAAGGACAACTGTAGTAGAAAATGCTCACCAAAATTCTTGTTTGTTTGAATGCATATAGATTTTGGTGATAGGCTATGCTACAGTGTTGTCCTTTTTAAAGAATCTATCTGAAATGCAAAAGAGATTGCTGATCAAAATTCCTCCTTCATGAACAAGGTGAGGCAGTGTAATAGTTTCATATAATTAGGAACAGAACACAATTCCCACTAAACCTGAATATAGTATATTTGTTCATATGATAGTTGTTGAACCATCTGATGACATTTTAATTTGATCTATTTTTTTAAATTTGAACACATTATAATTTCTTGTATTTAAATATTTTCCCAACCCACGAATAATAAATTTTAGATTTCCTCATCTTACATGAAAAAAATAGGTTGGAAAAGAGAGAACTTGTAAGGTTGATGTGGCTTGCAATCACAACCAAGAAGTTGAATTCATGCTTATGAATCAAACCATTCTCCCGAGAAACATATTTAAAAACAAGACTTGTGCTCCATTTATTTTAGTGCTTCAAAGATTTTCACAGCTATCTATGATCTTGAGTATCTGAAGAACAAAATATTGTAATATGCACAGTTGCTTAATGTCCAAGTTTAGTTTATACAAATCTGCTGCAGATGAAGAAATGAAGTTATAAATGGACTGAAGATCAAATAGAATGCAACTAATAAGCTTTCCTAAGATGTTTTCTGAGGGGGTTGAGGTGATGTCATTGATATTTGTGGGATGATTATTTCTTTAATCTTATTTCCCATGAGAAATTGAAGGGTACAGTTGAAAATTGTGTTGCGTCCTCTTGACGCAGCCGGCAGCCAAGCCACGCCTTGCAGGAAGCTGATTGGCTCTGGCGCGGCTGCCGGCCGGCGGGAGAATTGCGGTCTCCCCATTGGACGGCCGCCTGACAGCTATCCGTATAAATAGCTGCCAGGGGGCGCTGTCCAGCGTGCGTATTCTGAACTTGTTGTTCGCATACCTCTGTTAATAAAGTTCTGGTTAATTTACCTCAGTGCCTCCTCGTACTTAAAACCTGGTAACAAGGATGAGCGACGTCGACCCAGTGGCCCTTGCTGCCGCTTCTTCTTTCTCGCCTTTCTGTCCAGAGGCTGAGAGTTGGGATGCCTTTCTGGAACGATTCGAAATCTTCCTCCAGGCTCTCGGGCTCACCAATCTTCCTGAGGGATGGAAGAGAGGGGTCTTCCTCCATTATTGCGGGGCAGAAATGTTTGCCACCGCTCGCGCCCTGTCAGCTCCTTTGCCGTCACATTCAGTTCCATTCGATGTTCTTCTGTCACTCCTCAAGGTTCACTATGAACCAGCTCTCTCCCGCTATGCCAGGCGCCAACATTTTCATCGCTGTATCCAGCGGGAGGGCCAGTCCATCACCCAGTATGTGGCAGCTCTTTGCACCGCCGCCATCGACTGCGAGTTCCTTGATTTGGACGATGCGCTCTTGGAGCAATTTATATACGGCCTCCAAGACTTGAATCTCCACCGCCGCATCCTTTCCCACTTGGAGCTGTCAATGAAGATAGCCGCTGACGAGGCTCGGGTGTATGAAATGGCTGGCCAGTCTACGTCGGATCTTCGCCATTTTCCCCCTTCGGTCACGGCTTCTCTTCTTCCTGCTTCCATTCATTGCCAGATGGGCCCGGACGAACCGCGGTCCGACTTCGACCTCTCCGTGGATCGGATCGGTCCCTCTCCTTCAAAGATGCCGGGGCCTGACTCAGTTGCGGCGGTCGCTATCCATGATCCTCCTGCCGGTTCCGGGCTGCACTCTGCCACCAGTGTGGCAAGAAGGGGCACATCGCCGCTGTGTGCCGCTCCCCTGCTTCTACGCCGTGACCTGCCAGAGCTCCTGCCGGCCGCTGGCCTGCATCTGTGCCTTCGTCTTCCCAGTGCTACGCCGTCTCGGAGCCTGAGGGGCTCGTGCCCGAATGGCTGCTTGACTCCGCTTTGACTGCTTCAGGGGGCCGGGGTAAGATGCACCTCCGCGTCTTACTCGACGGCCGCCCCTGCATCATGGAACTCGACACCGGCTCCTTGAGATCCATCATCTCCTGGGACACGCTGAAAAAGCTCTTCCCCCGCTTCAAGCGGGATCGACTTTCTTCTGCCCCTTGCCATCTCAGGGACTATCAGGGGACTCCCATCCCTGTCCCCAGGTGCCTCACAGTGCCGGTCCAGTATGGGAAGTTCCAGGGTTCCTTGCTCCTCATCGTGGTCAGGAATTCCTTAACCTCTCTCCTGGGGCTGGACTGGTTCCAAGCTTTTGGCCTGTCCATCGCTGGCGTTAATTCCCTCAGGCTGGCCTCCGATCTGGATCTCCTAATTTCAGAATTCGCTGACGTGTTCAGTGATACCCTGGGCCGTTATAAAGGCACTCCCATCTCTCTGAGTTTGGATCCCCTGGTGGCACCCATTCAACTCAAAGCTCGCAGGGTGCCTTTGGCACTGCGGGCTAAATTCGATGCTGAGCTGGATAAGATCATCTCCCAGGGCATTCTAGAATCAGTGGATCATGCCCCTTGGGAGACCCCTATTGTCCTGCCCCTGAAGTCAGATGGCTCCCTGAGGGTCTGTGCTGACTACAAAAACACAGTCAACAAGGCGCTGCAGGCTCACCCCTACCCAGTGCCCGTCGTCCAGCATGTGCTGCATTCCTTGGGCCAGGAGTTTTGCCAAATTGGACCTGGCCCAAGTGTATCAGCAGCTGCCGGTGGACGGTGCCACTGCCACCGGCCAGACCATAGTCACGCACTGGGGGGCGTTTTGCTGTAAGCGGCTACAATTTGGCATCAGCGTGGCCCCTGGTCTTTTCCAGGGACTCATGGAGCTCCTGCTCCATGGCATCCCTGGCATGACACCATACTTTGATGATGTCCTGATTGCCGCTCCGGACCAATCAGGACTCATCTCCACCCTCCAGACTGTCTACTCCTGATTCCGCGCCTCACCTGAAGCACTCCAAGTGTCAACTGGGAGTTTCCTCCGTTGACTTCCTGGGCTTCCGCGTGGATGCCCGTGGCATCCACCCCTCTCCCGCCAAGGTGGAGGCCATCACCAACGCCCCCACCCCCTCCAACAAGGCAGAGCTTCAAGCCTTTTTGGGGCTCCTTAACTTCTATGCCGCCTTTATCCCACATAAGGCATCGGTGGCGGAGCCCCTTCACTGCTTGTTGGATTCTTCCACGCCCTGGGCCTGGACCAGCCGTGAGGTGCATGCGCTCGCGGTTGTCAAACACCTCTTGACAGCTGCCCCCATGCTCACACAGTACGCCGAGCATTTGCCCCTCCTTTTAGCCCCTTATGGCGTGGGTGCTGTCCTGGGCCACTCATTCCCTGACAGCTCAGAAGCACCCATCGCCTTCTATTCGCGCACCTTGTCTAGGGCTGAAAGAAATTACAGCCACCTGGACAAGGAGGCTCTGGCGGCCGTAGCTGGGGTGAAGAGGTTTCATCACTACCTCTACGGCCGCCCGCTCACCCTCCTCCATAAGCCCCTTCTCGGCATTTTAGCGGGGGATTGCGCCACCCCCCCATCCTGTCACCCCGCATGTCCCGCTGGTTCGAATTCCTAGCTGCTTATTCCTACCGGCTGCACTACCAGCCGGGTAAGCATATGGGCCATGCGGACGCCTTGAGCCGCTGCCCGCTGCCCGCCCAGGTTTCCGACCCCACACCATCCGTGGCCTCCGGCGTCTTCCTTGTAAACGAACTGGAGCTGCCACTCTCCGCTTCCGATATTACCCAGGCCACCTCCTCCGATCCCCTCCTTCACCACGTTTTGGATGCCGTTCGCCGGGGCTGGACGGTGGATTCTCGGGCTCCCGAGTTCCTGCCTTTCCTTCGCTGCTGCACCAAACTTTCCATCCTCCAGGGATGCCTCCTTTGGGGCTCCTGGGTGGTCGGGCCGCCTGCCCTGCGCCAGCTTGTCCTGCGTCGCCTCCACGAGGGTCACCCAGGCATTGTCCGCATGAAGGCCCTGGGCTGCGGTTATGTCTGGTGGCCCTCCATGGACACTGACATTGCTGGCTGGGTGCAGCGGTGCCCACCCTGCCAAGCTGTACGGCCCACCCCCCCTCTCCTTCCCAGGAGTGGGAAACACCCTCCGATTCCTGGAGCCGCCTCCACGCGGACTTCTTTGGTCCGGTTGATGGGCACACCTTCCTTTTTATAGTGGATGCCCTCTCCAAGTGGGTGGTGGTCATCCCCATGCGCTCTTTAACATCTGCCGCCACCATTCACACTCTCGAGTGCCTTTTCTCGACCCACGGGTTACCGGACATCTTGGTGGGGGAGGAGGTATATGCCCGGAACTATTCAGGCGAACCGAAGTGGGTACCAGCTGTGATACAAGCACTATCAGGGCCCTGTTCCTACAGGGTCCAACTTGCCGCCGGATGAGTTTGGCGCCGCCATATAGACCAGTTGCGCCGCGACGTGACCGCCCAGCTGGCTGGACCACAGGCCCATGCTGCTCCGGCTGCTCCACCCAACACTGGCCTCCAGCCGCAACCACTGCAACGCAACCAGCCAGGCGACCCGCCACCAATTACCACCACCGCCGCGAACTTATCTTTAAATTCCGGCGCGAGGCAAGGGGCTGGGCCTCCGATTCCGCTCCGCCACTCCAACAGGTCTCCTCCTCCACCTCCTCCACCTTCGGCGACCACACCCAAACTGAGGCGGTCTCAGCGCCTACGTAGTCGGCCAAAGTACCTGGACAACTACGCATGCACTATCCGGGGGGGAAGGGGTGTTGCGTCCTCTTGACGCAGCCGGCAGCCAAGCCACACCTTGCAGGAAGCTGATTGGCTCTGGTGCGGCTGCCGGCCAGCGGGAGAATTGTGGTCTCCCCATTGGACGACTGCCTGACAGCTATCCGTATAAATAGCTGTCAGGCGGCGCTGTCCAGCGCGCATGTTCTGAACTTGTTGTTCGCATACCTCTGTTAATAAAGTTCTGGTTAATTTACCTCAGCGCCTCCTCGTACTTAAAAAATTGTTGACAACATAAATTATTACTTCTACTCCCCATCATTTGCTAGATGAAAACAGCGAGAGAATTCGAAGTGGCCCTGCCTGGAAGTGTTATTGAAATGAACAGGATATTTATAAAAAATGTATGTAAACTTTTTTCATATGTAAACAACTTTTCTGTAAAGGAAAAATATACTTTTTAATGATTGCTGTTCCATTAACTCTACTCAGAGGTTTCAAACTCACAGTCTGCGGATTGTATGCGTCACACGCTTGCCATGCCTACCCCCATTTTAGTGAAGGGGAAAAAAGTCATGATACGTCATGTGACAAAAATGTGACGCCTTGAGTTTGAAATCCCTGCCTAGAATAAGAGGCAGAAATTAAACTAATGCTGCTTTTTTATGGTGCCTCAAAAAAGAGAACATCTATTGTACCTCTGTTGAATTTCTGTCTAAGTTGAAAACTTAGGAGCTCTAAAAAAAATAAACTGGTAAAGCAATCTATTCAATATTCAATAATTCAATAAAATAATTTGTAGTACTTTTGTTGTAGGTAACTTTTCAGACAGCATGATCATTCTGATGGGGGCATTACAAAAGTTGAAATCATGAAATCTAAAAGATATTATAATCATATTTGCAGATAACATTAAAAACAAATGCACAAATATAGAATAGGGGGTATCTGGCTCAACAACAGTAATTGTGAGAGGGATCTTGGAGTCCAAGTCACTTGAATAGGAGCCAGCAGTGTGCTCAAGCTGTCAAAAAAGCCAACATAGTCCCAATCTGCATTAATAGTGTGATAGAATCAAGACTACATGAAGTGTTAATACTACTTTATAATGCCTTGATAAGACCACACTTAGAATATTGCATCTGGTTTTGGTCACCACAATATAAAAAAGATGTTGAAACTCTAGAAAGTGCAGAGAAGAGCAACAAAGATGATTAAGGGATTGAATCAGGGGTGGGTTGTTGCCAGTGTTACTTCTAGCTACTTGGCTATGTGCACGCTTTGCACACGTGCACATCCGAACAGTTGCCTATACATTTTTCTGTGCATGCGCAGAACATGAAAAAAGAACTAGAAAACATGCCAGCAATGGCATCAGTGACCAGGGAACTGGTTTGGGGGCATGGCCAGCCTGCCATACCCACCAGTTTGGTGACCCAGTCACAATTTCCACTACTGGTTTGCCTGAACCGGTGCGAACTGTTAGCAACCCACCTCTAGATTGAATGCTAAAACATATACTGGAATTGGGTATGTCTAGTTTAATGAAAAGAAGGACTAGGGGTGATATGATAGCAGTGGTCTAATATCTAAGAGGCTGCCCAAAGATGAGGGGTCAACCTCTCTCCATAGCATCTGAAGTAGGACAAGAAGCAATGGATGAAAACTAATCAAGGAGAGAAGCAACTTAGAACTAAGGAGAAATTTTCTGACAGTTAGAACAATAAACCAGTGGAGCAACTTGCCTCCAGAAATTATCACTGCTCCAAAGATAGATGTTTTTAAAACGAAATCGGACAATCATTTGTCTGAAGTGATATAGCGAACCAATGACATGCGTGCCACAGGTGCCCTGATGGCAAACCAATGGCATGCACTTCGGCCTTCTTTTGAGGCAGTTTTTCGCCTCAAACTAACTTCCAATTTGCCCATAGGGCCATTTTTTTGCACTCCGGAGGCTTCAAAAATGGCCTCAAAAGAAGGCTGAAGTCAGCTGGTCAGTGCACACATGCGTGCTGGCCAGCTGACAGGGCAATGCCTCACGTGCCCTGACAAATGACTCCGCGTGCCACCTTCAGGACACCTTCAGGAGGCTTCCCTGAAGGTTCCAGAGGTCAAAAATCGGCCCTACGGACAAACTGGAAGTCTCCTGCTTGCTCATAGGGTTGATTTTTGCCCTCCTGAAGGCCCCTGAAGTCTCTGGAGGATGAGAAATGGACCTAAGGAGAACCCGGATGTTCGGGAATGGTGACTTCTAGTTTTTCTGTAGGCCCGTGTTTCGCCTTCCAGAGCCTTCAGGGAAGCCCCCTGAAGGCTCCGGAGATCAAAAATTGGCCCTGAGGCCTCCAGAGGGCGTCCAGGGGGCAGGGCAGGGCAGGCTGTTTTTGCCCTCCCCAGGCTTCTAGAAAGCAAAAGCGTTCGCTGGTCACGGACATGTGTGCGCGTGAGGGCAGGTTGCCTACATAGCATTATGGATGTGACACGCCAATGCATGACCCCCCCTGGGTTCCCCCCACTTTTAGCATGGCAGTCAAAAAAGGTTTGCCATCACTGGTATAGGGTTTTCTGCTTGAATAGGGGATTGGACTAGAAGACCTCCAAAGTCCCTTCCAATTCTGTTATTCTTTAATATTCAGTGTGTGCTTGTGCTAATAACTATATGTTCTTTTGTAAAATAATAATAATAATATTTTGCCTATTTCCCCAATCCAGTTTAAGATTGTAATAGGGAAGGCAGATGGTATTTTTTCATGCATCTTATATCCTAGTTTTTCTCAAAAACTATTTGGATTATATATTTAATATTGAGAATTAAATTTTTTTATTGGTTTGCATAGCTTGAGCAGGCTATGATGTATTGGAAGTATGAAACTTATAATTAATTATTTGTCACACCTAGAGCTGGGAAAGACTGATATGGACAGGTAAAGAGAGGAACGGAAGGCTAGTACTATTTTTAAGTAGCTGACTACTCTACACCATTGCATTAAATGTAGAAATCCAATAGACTTTACTGCTGTGACAGTTTAATTTTTCTACCAGCACAAATGCATGTGAAGATTAAAAGCACAGTACCTAATTTAATCATGTTGCTTTAGCAACACAATGTGGGACAAAATAGTCTCCTTGGCAACACTCTTATCTGTTTGATTAACAATAGTCATAAACATGGGAGTTGATTTTAATAAGAAGCAGAATCATAGATAAGTTCCTTTTATAGCTACAGAGGTTATGATCTGATACAACATCCAATTCTGAAATGAATGGAAACATGATTATCTGTTGGCAAAGAAGTCATGTGGCTCCAATGGCGATCTCAGCTTATTTAAATTTGCTCTTAAAATAGGGGTAAAAACAGTTGCTTTGTGCCATAATAATATATTGTCCCAATTCGGTGGATATTTTTTTCTCTCTGAAAGTAAACCCAAATGAATAAAATAGACCTTATTTTGGATTGTCATATATAATATTAACCTTTTTGTTCTTTCTTTTCAAAATTGGAATTGATAAAAATTTAGAGATTTTTTTTAACTACCAGTATTAACTAAAACATTTTAATATTTTAAGCAGCTTTTTATCCCTATTAGTGTTTTGTTTTCAGTCACTATTTTGTTCCTTATCTTTAAACTAAAATCAGTAGTTCAACTATATTGTAAAAATAATTAGCTATGGTAGATGGTCACAACAGTGTGTGCCACATTAAAATTAATTTATCATTGGTGGGGGTGATAATTGCTCCAATGAAAACAAAGGATCCAACTATATCTAATTAGGTATTGCATTACAGTTACACAATATCAAACTAAACTAAGGCGTAGTCTCATGTATGCTAATAATAGTTAACAAAAGACGAAAATTATCACACTGGCTTGTGCAGTGAAATAACAGATCTGTGGCCTATACCACCACCTAAAACCAGGCACAACTCTTGTTCAAGGAATTAACATTCGTTGAATAAGAGTTTGACCCTGGAACATTTGGATAAACAGCATATTCAGATTTGGAAATTATGATTATCAATATACCCCAGGTTTTAAAAAATGTTTAGACTAATTCAGGTCTATTTTTTAAAAAAATGGGAGAAAAGAGACATTCAAATAGAGCATCAGACAAAACAGTGTTCTGAATGTGCAGCAACTATTAAGTTCACACCAGAGGTGGTATTCAGCAGGTTCTGACCAGTTCTGGAGAACCAGTAGGGTAAATTTTATGTAGTTTGGAGAACTGGTAAATACCACCTCTGACTAGCCCTGCCCCCATTTATTTTCTGCCTCCCGAATCCCAGCTGAATTTTGCAGTAATCTTCCCCTGGAGTGGGATGGGAATGGAGATTTTACAGTATCTTTCCTCTGCCATGCCACACCCACCAAGCCACGCCACGCCACGCCACACCCACCAAGCCATGCCCACGCCCTGGTAGTAAAAAATTTTGAATCCCACCACTGCTTCACACATAATATGTTTTGGTAGTAAGTAAGCACAATGTAATTGTGACAAAATAACTTCACGATCATAACTTTAAAGGTTTGAGTTGATCCACCTTAATTAAAACTAATTCTGTAGACCCACATTCAATTGTTTATGTTCCAAATGTTTTTTTCCCCCCTGAGATGACATGGCATGGCTAACTATTCTGAAGAATTGTAGATATGTTTTCACCAAAACATTATTTTGCCTTTGGATCTGAATCAGTGCATAAGTCTAATAAACAGCTTTAAGACCCAGAGTGGAAAGTGAGGGAAGACAGTTCTTAATAATTAATCCCTTGCATGCAAAAGTTGTTAATTTAGAAACTGAGCAAACCAATTGAACAAAACAGAGATAATCAAGAAAAACTGTTTTTGGAAATGAGTGCACCCGGCTGAAAGGGAATGGGTGTTAAGCTTTCATTTTATTGTCTTGTCTTTCCATATTATTTTACAACATGATTCTAAAGTAGATCGCCAAATGAGATTTCTCTACTCACTTTAGTTTTTGCAATGGTTTTATTTGCAGTGTCAACAGTGATCCTTGTACCAGGCAGATAATTTGATGAAAATACCAAATGTTGCAGTGCTATTAGCTTTAATTTGTGGTGTTTGCTTTAGTTTCTTCTTTTATTGTGAAACTGAGTTGTAACTCTTAAGTCCTGATCTAAATGTGGCAGAGGAAAATCCCTTTCTTTAAACTTGAGCCTGTTTGGTCATGTGTAAAGCATGTGTTTAACTGAAAATGCCTTCAGGGTGCACATATTGAAAGAGCAGAACTTAATATGTTGCAATTTTGTCCTCCTGACAAGCACATGAAATAAGTTAAGCTAAACAATAGTGACTGGCTTGAGGTTACTTGAGCTTCATGGCTCAGTGGAGATTTGAATATTACCCTAATCCAACAATGATACATGGCTTTGCCATTCCCTCCCACTGCAGTTTTCCATCATTTCAAGACTGCTTTTAAAATGTTGTTAAATATGTTGTTGCTAACTATGCTCTTACAGCAGACTCTCAGAAGAACAGAGAGCTGATTCTATAGAGGAGAATGCAGTCGTTGCTGGAGCCCATGATAACAAGATAATTCAGGGGATCAAAAATGTAGCTCATGGTTAATATCCAGAGTACCAAAACCTACTAAACATTCTACCTTTGCCTTCCTATAACAATTTTATAGTTTTTTAAAACAAATTCCCACCTCTAAAATGATAAACATATACTTTTTGAAGCAAAACATACAAAACTAGTTAACTTGTTCCTCCTGAATATCCTATCCTTTCAAAATTATAATCCCATTTCAAAAAATAATTCAATAAAACAAAACAAAAACCCCATATTTTTGTGTATCTATATATTTATACCTATTGTTAATCTTTGTATGTGTATGTCAACAGATGGATATATTAAAGGTTTTCTTCTGTTCATAGAAAGGCTATTGTTCACAATTTTCATAACTAGGAACAGAAACAGTCTTTTTCTTTTTGTTTGATATAGGTTATGGTTATTAAATCATAGAATATAGATAGCACCTTTAAGGTTCATCCAAAGATAGCTTCTTCTTTTACAAAATGCAAGCAATTTTGCAATTGTTATGCTTTAGGGGAGGATATTGTGCATTTTCTATATGTATATCCTATTATGTTCCATCTATTCCACTGCTTTTATTCATTTTCCATTATTTAAAAAGATTGTGATTTTAACTTGAAGAAGAGTGATTTACTGGGCAGCTGAAACAATGTTTAACATACATTACAGTCCTTCTGTAATTGAGTTCATCCACTCTGCTGCTTATTATCCATGTCTTTCCTCCCCCCTTTTCCAGTATTGAAGACTTCTCCAGAACCTTGCACAAAATGTCCAAAATACAATAGTTTGTACTTTGAATGATTTGTTCATTTGTTTGCTTTCCTGGCTGTTCATGATATTCTCAGGAGTCTCCTCCAATACCAAAGCTAAAAAAATGTTAATACTCTTCTTATCCAGCGTCTTAAAAATCCAACATTCACTTCTATAGAGTTTCACAGGGAAAATCATTGCTGCACAATTCTGATCTTTTTAGCTATGGACACACCAGGCATTTGAATGTGTTTTCCTTCATTGCAACTCTACCAAGTGGTAACTCTGTTTTCCTTGCTGTTAATAATTAATCCAAAAAGGCAAAAGCTCTCTACTATTTCATGTCAGTATCTTAATTGTCAATTCTATACTGGTTGTGGTATTATCATCATTAATTTGGTCTTCTTTATATTTCATCTTAATTTCATTGTTTTCCTCGGTGCACCTTGATTTTATTTCTAATGAACTGCCCTTATTTGCTTAGCCTTAGGGCATTTTATTACTTTGTATTCAAGAAGGTTGACAGTCTGTTTTTAAAACATACAAATTTCTGGCAAAAGACAAAATCATATTCAAGTCCCATTTCTAATTTTTCCTGGGTTCAAGGTTAATACAGCTTTCTTTTCAACAAGATTTCATTCTCAAGCAAGTTTTGTGTTACTTGATTCTTTTCATTTATATCTTTTATCTATATCTTTCGTGCCAACTCTCATTAAGTATAAGAATTAATGCTATACTATATATAAAGCATATCTTTATGTAATAAACATACTTAAAAGATACAGTTAAGAGGTCATTCTTATAAGATCAGTATATCAATGACTTCAGCTTTTGAGAACAAATTAGCAAACAGCTATTTGTTTACTTGAGTCCTAGGGAGAAATTATGATTTGGAATCTTGCACTATAACCTAAAACACTGACTTTACATTCTAATGCATTCTCTGTCTGTAGGAAACATAAGAAAACTTTGGAGGATTTTTTCTTTGTACCTCTTTTTTTCTTGCTTTCTGTGGCCAAATTATGGCCTTTCTTGTTTTATATTATTGTTGTCTTCCTACGATTGGGGGAAGGCTGGTGTCAGCCTCTGCTTTGCTGTTGCTTTGGCTGCCATGAAATGGGGAGGGAGGGCATGGTATTTGGGAGGGGTTACTCATTGTGCTGGAGGAAGGTTCTGGAGTTCAGCTGCTGGTCGGACTACGCATGCGTGGGAGATTCCCGCCAGGACTAACGGCACCGACATTCCATCTTCGTGATGCCTTTTGAAGTTATCTCACACCTGACACTTGAGAGAATTATGATTGGACTGTAACTGTGATGCCAAGGGGTGGGGAATGGGCTATTCTATATATCAATCGCTTTCGCGCCTAAATAATCAGATTTCACTTCGCTATGCCTTTAATCATTTATAATTAGTAAAAGTACACTTGATTTCTACACATGGAGTCTCGTGGTCTTCTTTCCTAATTATCTAATGGAGAGGTGCTTACAGTAAGCGAAATCTCACTCGCACCCCACCAGGAGATTTCAACCTTCCGTGGGGGGTGTACTTACAAGAAGAAATGAGGGAGATGTCTTTGCAAGCAAGCGATGAAGAAATTGAAAGGGAAACCGCTGACCCATCATTACCTGGGAGAATGGCTGGGTTAGGAATAGCGGACCCTGTGATTCCCCCTCGATGGTCCTTGACTGTGGGGCAAAAAGAGGACAGCGAAAGTTGGGATGCTGGAGTTACCAGGAGAAAACAAAAGGCGAAGCCACTTGAGATGGAACAAATCTTGCCCGAACAAAACCCCCGAGAAAGAGACCAAACGGAAGACTTTGAACAAAGGTACTCTATGCAAAAATTCAGGGAGGGTGAAGAGGCCGAGGGAGGATGGGAGCAAACTAACCCAGAAACCGCTTCTCCCCCCCCCCAGCCAGGGCGGTTGCCAGAGCTGGGGGGCCCCCAGAAGACGCAGAATGGCAAAAGTCCCTCCCTTAACTGTAAAATATGATGGGAATCCGAAAAAACTGGGCCTCTTCATTATGCAAGTTTATAACTTTATGGAAATTTATGGACCCGATTTAGAATCGGATGACATAAAAGTACGAATGGTGTTGCTTGCTTTGGAGGAAGAGGCAGCCGAATGGTGCATGAGTCTGCACCAAAGCAATTCCCCCCTCCTGAGGAATTTTGATGCTTTTATGACTGCGTTTAAGAGAAGATTTGGTGACCCCCTAACTGAGAAACGGGGAAAGTTGAAATTTATGACCCTCAGGCAGGGAGATAGACCGGTGACTCAGTATATTCAGGAGTTTCAACAACTCTCTTCTTATATGAGAGGTTGGTCTCAGGAGGCGCTTTTGGATCAATTTGCATTAGGATTAAATGAGGACATTTATCAACAATGTGTTAATCGACACCTTCCCAAGCGCGTTACAGCTTGGTATGAAAATGCAGCAGACATTGAGCTTGATTTGATTAGACTTCAATGTGCGAGGGATGAGAGAGAGAGAGAGAGAGAGCAGGAAAATCTCCCCCCCAACTCAGAAGCCCCCTTTCCGAGTCAGGGGTGAAGGAAAGGGAAGCTCCACAGGCAAAGTCAAGCCGTTCACATGTTTCCGTTGTGGGAGGAGGGGCCACCGCGCTCCAGAGTGCCGTGCTAAACTTCCCACGACCACCCCACCCCCTGCCAAGAGGGAAGGGAAGACAAGCAAGGCCCCAGACAAGAAGAAGAAAGAAGCTGCCTTCGCTGCTGATACCACCCCCCCCGCGATTCAGGCAGAACGTGGAGGAAGAAGCTGACGCCACCGCCAGCTCCTCTGATGACTCCGATGACGACGCCTCACCTCGCTGGGTGAGTTCAAACAAAGGCCCCATGCTGATCCCAATAGAATTAAGGGTACCGCCCGATGGGGTGTCAGAGCAGCTTCCCGCCCTCCTTGACTCGGGTTGTTCCCGATGTATGATCAACCCTGCAATGGTGGAAAAACTGGGCCTCAAATTAAGGACTTTGAAAACCCCTATTGTATTTTGCCAAATAAATGGGTCCATAGCAGGGGGTGGCCCAGCCCACTTCTATACTGAACCTCTAGAGATGAAAATGGGCACCCACATAGAATTAATCTCTTTTATTGTGGCTCCTGGAATGGACAGACCCCTCATTTTAGGCCTCCCCTGGCTTCGAAAATGGAACCCTCGCATAAATTGGAGGGAGGGATGGCTGCACATTCGCACAAGCACACCTCCAGACGGGGAGGGCGTTTCCCCAGACCCTGCTGGCTGCAGCCCCGCTTTGGCCGCCAGGGGTCAGGAGAGAATTGAAGGTGAGGAAAAGATTCCGAAAGTATATTGGGACCTGAGGGGAGTTTTTAGTGAAAAATCTTCAGATAAACTTCCGCCCCACAGACCTACTGATTGCTCTATCGATATTTTGCCTGGTGTCAAGCTTCCAAAGCCCCAAATATATTCCATGTCCCCTAGAGAGATGGAGGAAATGAGAAAATTCATTGATAAAAACTTGGAAAGGGGTTTCATCGAGCCAGCACGACCCAAAGTAGCTGCACCCGTATTATTCAGAGAGAAGAAGGATGGCTCCCTGAGATTATGCGTTAATTTCAAGAACCTAAACGGTATCTCTGCCCAAAACCTCTACCCGTTGCCGCTAATGAAAGACATGTTAGCCCAATTGGGGAAGGGCCGCATTTTCACTAAACTGGACCTCAGAGAAGCATACTATAGGGTCCGCATAAAGGAGGGGGATGAGTGGAAGACTGCTTTCAACTGCCCCCTCGGTTGCTTCCAGTTCCGGGTGATGCCCTTTGGCCTGCAGGGGGCACCTGCAGTTTTCATGCAATTAATTAATGAGATCTTGCATGACCATCTTTACAAAGGCGTTATCGTATATTTGGACGATATCCTTATTTACACTCAGACTTATGACGAACACGTCACGTTGGTCCGCACTGTCTTGAAAAAGCTCAGGGCCGCTGAACTGTATGCCAAATTGTCCAAGTGTGAATTTCACCAGGAGAAGATTGACTACCTGGGGTATCGTATCTCCCCTGCTGGCATTGAGATGGACCCTGGCAAGGTGAAGGCGGTCACTGAGTGGGAGGCGCCCCGTACACGCAGGCAATTGCAAAAGTTTTTGGGTTTTGCCAATTTCTATCATCAGTTCATTCCTTCTTTTGCCAAAATTGCGCTTCCTATCACTAACTTGTTGAAGTCCAAAGGTGGGCCTAAACCTAAGCCTAGCAAGCCACTGGATTGGACCATGGCGTGTCAAGCTGCTTTCGAGAAGTTGAAGCGCCTTTTTGCAGCGGAACCGGTTCTGAAGCATCCAGACATGGACAAGCCTTTTGTCATCCAAGCTGATGCCAGCGACGTGGCTGTTGGGGCTGTCTTGCTTCAAGCCAACGACCAAGGTAATTTGCAACCTTGCGCTTACACCTCCCGCAAGCTCACAGACACTGAGAGACGTTGGGCAATCTGGGAAAAAGAGGCATTTGCAGTACGCTGGGCCTTGGCCATGTGGTGCCACTTTCTAGAGGGTGCTAAACACCCCTTTGAGGTGTGGACTGACCATAAACATTTAGAGGCTTTGAGGACTCCACGCCGCCTCTCCCCTAAGCAGATGCCCTGGGCTCAGCATTTCAACCGCTTCAATTTTACACTCGAGTACATCCCGGGAGGGAAGAATTTCATGGCTGATGCTTTGTCCAGACTCCCTCAATACAACTGCTCTAAACTGAGTATTGTTCAGCCTGTCGTTCCCGCATCCAGGCTTGCAGCTCCGGTGGTCACTCGACAGCAGGCACGCTCGAAAGTGGAGGTGCCTCAGGATTTCCTTTCTGACCTCAAACGGGCCCTTCCCCAGGATGACTGGTTCCAGCAGCATCAGGGTGAGTGCACAATGAGGGACGATTTACCATGGATCAGAGCTAAGCTTTACGTCCCCGCCTCTCTTCGTCTCATCGTCCTCCAACGAGCTCACGATTCAAAGTTGACGGGTCACTTTGGGTTTGTAAAGACATTGCATCTGGTGAAGAGGCAGTTTTGGAGGCCCTCTTTGAAAAAGGACATTGAACTTTATGTTGCCAGTTGTCCGGTCTGTGCAGCCGCTAAACGGCCACCTGGAAAGCCGCAAGGCCTACTCCAATCCGTAGCCTGCCCTGTCGCCCCTTGGAAGAAAATTTCTATGGACTTCATTGTCGAACTTCCCGAGAGCCAGGGGCACACCGTCATTTGGGTGGTTACTGACTTATTTTCAAAACAAGTTCATTTTATTCCGTGCCACAAGATTCCTTCTGCAAAGGCACTGGCTAAACTCTTCATTTCTCACATTTACCGTTTGCATGGGGTGCCTGATCGCATCATTTCCGATAGAGGTGTCCAGTTCACTTCTGTTTTCTGGAAGGAATTTCTTAAACGCATTGGCTCCGACCAGGGACTAAGCTCCGCCCACCACCCTCAGACTAATGGGGCTTGCGAGAGGACTAATTCTATTCTGGAACAATATTTACGTTGTTTCATCAATTATCAGCAAGATGATTGGGTGGACTTGCTGCCGCACACTGAAGTGGCCTATAATAATTCTGTCCATAGCAGCACTGGTTTCACTCCTTTTCGGGTTGTTTTTGGTCAGGATTTTGTTCCTATTCCTGAACTTCCCCGTGAGCAGCCACAAGTTTCTTCCGTCGCTGATTGGAGCGAACGTTTGAGCCATGTTTGGCCTTTGGCTCTTAGTACTTTGGATGCTGCGCATCGTGCCCATAAGAAAGAGGCTGATAAGAAGCGTGCACAACCTTACCAGTACAGAGAGGGTGACCTGGTTTATTTGTCCACGAAGTTCCTTCAAACTACAGAAAAGTCGAAGAAATTGGGACCTAAGTACGTGGGCCCGTTTCCCATCATCAAGATCATCAATCCTGTTTCAGTTTGTTTGCAGCTGCCCAAGCATCTCAACCGTGTTTATCCTGTATTCCACGTTAACCTCATTAAGCCTGTTCGTGTTTCTACTTTACGTCCACCTGTGGACCCTCTGCCTGCCACCCTGTTGGTTGATGGTGAACGACATTTTGAAGTTCGTGAGATATTGGACTCTCGGCGGCGGCGAAATCGGATACAGTACCTAGTGGCTTGGAAGCATTTCCCTCCATCTCATACCGAATGGGTGGACAAGTCCCATGTCCGTGCTCCCCGACTGCTTCGACAGTTTTATTCTGCTTATCCTGACAAGCCTTGACTTCCCCCCCCTCTCTTTTTCTCTTCTGTTTTTTGTTGTTTGTCTGTTTGTTTGTGTTTTCTCGTTTTCCAGGCCTGAATGCCTTTTTCCGGGGGACGGCCGGATGTCAGCCTCTGCTTTGCTGTTGCTTCGGCTGCCATGAAACGGGGAGGGAGGGCATGGTATTTGGGAGGGGTTACTCATTGTGCTGGAGGAAGGTTCTGGAGTTCAGCTGCTGGTCGGACTACGCATGCATGGGAGATTCCCGCCAGGACTAACGGCACCGACATTCCATCTTCGTGATGCCTTTTGAAGTTATCTCACACCTGACACTTGAGAGAATTATGATTGGACTGTAACTGTGATGCCAAGGGGTGGGGAATGGGCTATTCTATATATCAATCGCTTTTGCGCCTAAATAATCAGATTTCGCTTCGCTATGCCTTTAATTATTTATAATTAGTAAAAGTACACTTGATTTCTACACATGGAGTCTCGTGGTCTTCTTTCCTAATTATCTAATGGAGAGGTGCTGACAGTCGGTTTTAAAACGTAGTCAAAATGTACTCTTTTCTTTTTTCTTTTGAAGAAAACATTCAGAAGACTGATATAGACTTTAATTAATTGCTACTACTCTTGAATTGCTAATTTAGTATTGCCCCAAAGTGATTCATTATAATAAATGTAGGTAGGAGGTTAGTGAATGATTGTTTTTCATCATCAGCAATAGTCATGAATATAATTGACTGTGAGTACACCTATCCCCATTCTGGCTTAACACAATTCAGCCCTATTTCCACTGAAATTAAAATTAAGGTTGCATATTCTACTGTTCTGCTTACCAGAGTTTTTTTTAATAGTTTACAAATCTTGGAATAAGAACAGGCATTTAATAATTCTGAATGTACTGTTCTTTTCTCTACTGAATCATTTTTCATGGATTTCCCTTCTGCTTCACACTGTTTTTTTAATCAACAGTCTGTTAATCCCTTTTTAAATGTCCCCTGGATTGTTCCAAAATCATGTTACTGAAATTTGACAACAACCATTGTAAAATTGGTGTACCCTTTTCGGTATTTCAAAAAGAAAACCATACAAAAAATAGGCAACCTAAAACTTTGGTAAGCTTAATATTTTATTTTGAACTCCTCCAAACTCTGCAATATATTTTTTATAAAGAAAACAAAGTTAGCTTATATAAGCACTCAAGACAGCTTATAATAATAAACAGCATATAATAAAATCAATATAATTGGAAAAAATTAAAATAAATGTAGGTAAATTCAACAGATGGTTGAAAGTTTAGAAAAAGACGTATTTTTGCCATTTCCCTAAGTACTATGTGGGGTAAGGTGACCAGACGTCCCGCTTTTGGTGAGACAATCACGGTTTTTAATAATTTGTCCCGCGTCCTGGGGCATTTTTAAAAAGTCCCGATTTTTGTAGAAAGGGTGCCCCGCCCCTTTTTTCGCTCCACCACGTGGCTTCCTCTTGCAAACATTTTCACTCATTTTTCCAAGTCTATCTTTCTCTATAGACTAGTGGCTGTGCGCCAGGAGGGCGGCCTGCAGGGCTGGAGGCTGCGTGGTGGCTGCGCCCTGCCGAGCACTAGCAGGAGTCACGGGGTGGGCTGACCAAGTGGCCTCACACGCAGCTCTCCTCGCCACCCGATGGAGGCTGCCCGGCTGCTTTCCCTCCACCCTCACCTTTTTCCTCCCCTTCCTCCTCCTCCTCGCTGTGATCTGGATGCCCGACGCACCTTCCTTTCCTCCGCGTTCGGCCCTTTCGCACGGAGCCGCAAGATTATGAGCAATGCGGGGTTGCTACGCTAAGGGTGCCCGGTCCCAACTGGGAACTGCTGCTGCTCCTGCCGCAGGGACCCAGCGGCACCCGATCCCTGCAGCAGTGGCTGGCTATGCTCCCGGCCGCGGGCCCCTGCTGCGTCCAGTGCGTCTTTAACAGCAAGCGGACTGCCTGCCCGGCTCACTGCCACTGCCTCTCCATGGCCGGGTCATCGCATGACCCGGAGTTCCCCTGCGCCTAGCTGAGTTGCACACAAGCGCGGGCATTCAAGGAATCCAGTGTTTTTTTTAAAAAAGAATCCCGATCAAGCCGATTGCTCTGGCTCTTCCCGCCCGGATGCTCGCAGCCCAGGAGCCACCCGAAGCCTTGCAGCCCGCCTGGGGAGAGTCGGCTGCGGTGCAGCTGTTGGTGGGCAGGAAGAGCCAACGAGGGGGTGGCAGTGGCATCTTTGGCGGCGGAGCAGAGTCGCAGCAGCGCCAGCAGCCGGGTAGCCTCCATCAGGCAGATGGAGATTAGAAGCGGGGCGGCTGCTGGGGCTTTGGCTGCTCCTAGCTCCCGCGCCTCTTGTTGGCTGCCCTTCGCTGCTCTTGCATTGGAGATGGCCGGGATGCAGTAGGGTGTTTGCAGAGAATCTGGAACCTTTAAAAAAAATGAGCGATCGGGTTGATCGGGATTTTTTAAAAAAAACAACACCAGATTCCTTGAATGCCCGCACGTGTGCGCAACGCAGCTAGGCAGGGGAGTTCCACTTGGGATGACCTGGCTATGGAGGGGCAGGGGCAGCAAGTCGGGCAGGCAACCTGCTTGCTGATGAAGACGCACTGGATGTGGCCGGGAGGAGAGCCAGCCACTGCTGCAGGGATCAGGTGCCGCTGGCTCCCTGCAGCGGCAGCAGCAGCAGCAGCAGTTCCCAGTTGGGACCAGGCGCCCTTAGCGTAGCAAACCCGCATTGCTCGTAATCTTGAGGCTCCATGCGAAAGGGCCGAATGCAGAGGAAAGGAAGGCGCGTCGGGCATCCAGATCGCAGCGAGGAGGAGGAGGAGGAAGGGGAGGAAAAAGGTGAGGGTGGAGGGAAGCAGGCAGAAGCAGCCGCAGCAGTAACAACCATGCTGCCTGGGATGGGCGTGTTTGGCACCAGCCTAACCGCCCGGGTCATCATCCTGCTTCTAAAGGACTAGGGCTTCACGGTCAAGGCGCTCTGCGGCTGCACTCAGGAAGAGGCAGAAGAACTGGCCAAGGAGATGAGCATCCCCTTCTACACCAGCCAGATAGACGAGGTCCTGCTGCACCAGGATGTGGATTTGGTCTGCATCAACCTGCTGCGTCCCCTCACCAGGCAGATCGCGGTGAAAACTCTGGGTGAGTCTCCACGGAGAGCTTGGCGGGCAGCTGGCTGGACTTCCAAGAGGTGGGGGGGAAGGAGGCCGTGGAAGAAGCAGCAGCACCTTGAAATGGAAAAAGGCCTGCGTTGCGCACACGCACAGGCATTCAAGGAATCTGGCACTTTTTAAAAAAAATCCCGATCAACCCGATCCCTCCGGCTCTTCCCGCCTGGACGCCCACTGCCCAGGAGTCGCCCAAAGCTTTCCAAGAGGTGGTGGGGGGAGAAGGAGGCCGTGGAAGAAGCGGCAGCATCTTGAAATGGAAAAAGGCCTGCTGCGTTGCGCACACACACGGGCATTCAAGGAATCCGGCTTTTAAAAAAAAAAAAAATCCCGATCAACACGATCGCTCCAACTCTTCCCACCCAGATGCCCACCGCCCAGGAGCCACCCGAAGCTTTCCAAGAGGTGGGGGGGGAGAAGGAGGCCGTGGAAGAAGCGGCAGCACCTTGAAATGGATAAAGGCCTGCTTCCCCCCCTCCCCATCAATGGTGTCCCGCTTTACCAATTTTAAAATCTGGTCACTTTAATGTGGAGAGAAGTACTATGTGGGGAGTAGTCACACAAAAGAAAATTCTTTTTCATACATACTATGTAAATAGCCAACCTTCAGAAGGGTAACTGGGTAAGTTCAATACTGGGGATTGCTTGGATGGACAATTACTAAACTATTACTGTAAGTGCTTTAAATGTCAAGATTAATGCCAACATTAAATTGTAGCCAATTGGCAGCTAGTGCAAATATTTCAATTCAGGAAATATGTGACCCTATCATTTAGTGAATGGGCTGCCTCTTTTGCATCTCTTCAATTTCCAGACACCTTTCAAGGGTAGCTTCACATATCATGCATTGCAGGAGTTAGTAACTAGGTTAGTAACCAAGGTATGGATAAGTATTGTTGGTCTGACAAACTCAGAAAAATAACTGCAATTATCCTCACCTACAGATCAGTGATAATTGGGAGTGAAGAAACAATCCTAAACCGAAACTACTTTTTAAAAAAGCTATATTTAAGCAAAGTAATATAGAGGCTCATCATTTCACTATTTCAGTTCACTGTTAAAATCAAAGCATCCAAGAAAGTTGTATGTACTGACTCATTTGCATTAGTAATGTGGTTCTTTGATCTACATGTTGGGAAAACAACATTAATATTGCTAAATAATAACAATGTTTAAATTTTAAAAAGAAAGTATTTTACACAGAGAACAGTTTACAGTTTTGGAAAAAGAAATTCTGAAATTTGACATAGATCTGTCTTTCCACTAAAAATAATAATAGGGGTTGACACTAGAATGAACAACTGATTCTTCAGTTTCAAATTTTGTAATTGTTTTGTTTCTTGAGGACTGCTTCATAAGTTACATTTCTACAGCTGTCTGTCAAAGTATTTTTAGATGCACATCTTATAATATATGCAATATATTATATAATATATAATATATATTATATAATATATAATATATATTATATAATATATAATATATATTATATAATATGCAATTAGCTGATATGGCAATATCATGGGGAAAACCTACTGTGCCTTATCAGTATTAAAGGTTCTGGCTGTCTCTGATCAGAAGATTGTATATGAGTCAAAATATCCCTAATATTCCATATATCCCTAAAGAAACAAGCATATAGTCAGCTATCATTTCTGGTGTGGGAAAATAAAAAAAGAGGGAAATGAAATGCAGAAGGAACAGAAAGTAGAAATGTACTTCTCTGTGAACAGTTACAAAATCAGATTTGCCTTATCTGAATCAGATAAGTATGGTTTAATATTGCATTGGTGAGCCAGTTAAGATATCTAATAAAATAAAAAACCTCATTAAAATATCAACAGAATAAAGAGATGAATCTAGATCAGTCACTTCTCACATTGGAATGTCAACATGTTGCTCCATTTTTTTTTCAATATTGCACTTCTAAATATAAGATTTCTGTTGTCCATTTATCTGAGGGATAAACAATCTAATGGACCACAACTTCTACAGACACATGCCATTGTTCATGCAGGGCGCTAAAAATTAAAACCCAGAAGATAGAATAATTTTTGTTATTATTCTCAGCTTTTGTATACTATTGGAATATTATATTTGGAATATTATATGAGTATGGAGAGAGAGAATAGATATTATTATTTGATACTTTTTTTTACACTAATAGGACTTCTTTAACACTAATTAAGTCAGTCTTGTTGAAATCCTTGTTGTGCATGTCTCTGAAATATTACTGTCTTTCATATTTTTTTTCTTAAAGTCTTAAACCCCAAAGATCTGAGCCCAATCTTCAAAGATCCTGTCTAGGAAAACAGCTGTACCTATTTAACTTGAAAAATATTTTGGTACTCCTGTTTTTTCAGAATTTTTACCCAAATCTGTCAATGATTGCTAGACATGACAGCTATATACTCCCAAGTCAAAAGCTTGTATCTCTGGATTTCATTTTCTAGATTAAAAAGCTAGAAGATTTTGCTGTTGTTCTTGTGCCCTACTTTCCAGGTTAGTCATTGGGGAAACTGGATGCTGAACTAGATAGGTCTTTGATTTAGTACAGAAAATGCTTACATTCTTTTGAGTGCTGCCATCTGGTCAGAATATCATACACAGATGCTTTTCCCTACTCTTACTTCTACCGTTTGGTGTAAGCACTATGCCTTGGCCTTTCAAGGTATGATTAATACATCCCTCACCTTGTTACCATAGCACTACTGCCTCCAGGTACTACTTGCACCTAATGTGAAATACTTCAATGATCTGACAATTTAATTTTTCATAATTATGTTGTCTATTTTAGAAAAGAACTATTTTTATTCAGTGGTCATTTCTGTGGACATCATGTGCATTAGTTTTCAATCTCTGTATTTAAAGTATGTCTTCAAAAATGATGTGTTTATGCAGCTCTCTGTAGATAGTGATTCAGAGTCAAAATAAAAGCATTTAAATTGGGAACAAAGGACATTGTACACTTATTTTTTTAATTTTATCTAGCTTGTTGTTCTCTACCAAATCTTTTTATATAGAGAGACAAAGGAATAGACCTGTGATATGTTCTATCACTGTGTTGTTATGTTGTCCATTGAACTGTGATGGTAACAATGTATTCAATAGGTCACAGGTGTCAAACTCAATCATGTCACATGATGTATTGTGATGTATCATAACATTTTTTGCCTTTGCAGAGCCAGGGTGGGCATGGTCTGCAGGTGACACATCCAGCCCACAGGCCGCCAGTTTGACAGGCCTGGTCTATATGGAGTACAGGGAATTGAAATCCAAAACATCTGGAAACCTTTAGGTTGCTAATCCTGTGGCGATGTCAGCCTCTGCTTTGCTGCTGCTTTGGCTGCCATTGAAACAGGGAGGGGGGGCATGGTATTTGGAAGGGGAATCATTATGTGCTGGAGGAGTGTTCTAGAAGCTGTCCTGACCATCTCTTTGCGCATGTGGAGAAAGGGAGTTTCCCGCCAAGGCTAACTGTCCAGCATTCCACCCTGATGATGTTTTTTGAAGATATCTCCCACCTGACAGTTGGGTGAATTATTATTGGACTATGGACTGTGGTGCCAAGGGGAGGTCATTGAACTATACATGATATTCATTGCTTTCGCGCCAATTTATCCAGACTCAGCTTTGCCTTGCTACTTATCATTTGTAATTAGTAAAAGTACACTTAATTTCAAGAATGGAGTTGAGTGGTTTCTTTCCTGATTATTAAATGAAGCAGCACCTGACAATAAGCTGAGTCTCACCTGGCACCCAACCCGGAGCGAACACCTTCTGAGGGGGGTGCCCTCACAGAAGAAAGAAAGGATGTCTCTACACGATAGCGACCAGGAAGAAGAAATGGGAGCAACGGCAGCACCATCAGTGACAGAAATGCTGGCCGACCTGAGAGTTGAGGAACCTACTGTTCAACCCAGATGGACTTGGGGAGTGGGACAGAAAGAGGATTCTGAAGAGCCACTAACTGGAGTCACGAGGAGGAGGCCCAGGAAACTAGCTGCTGACTGGCGTGGCTCTAAGGATGAAGATTACAAAATGTTCCAAGCCATGAAACTCCTCGAAGGGCATGGGGCGAACGCAGAGCTTGAGAGAGAGCCGAGAGAAAGGGACCTGGTGGAGGAACTAGAGAGAAGGTACCCGTTACTTAACTTAAGGGAGACTGGGGGGGGCAAAGGGGAATGTGCACAAGAAAACCCAGCACTGGCCTCTCCCCCTGCAGCTAGAGACATTCTGAGAGCAGGAGAACCTGGCAGTTTGGGGTTGTTTATAATTCAGGTCTGGAATTATATGCAAATATATGGGCCTGATCTGGACTCTGATGAATCTAAAGCAAGAATAGTGTTAATGGCTCTAGAGAAGAAAGCAGCTGACTGGATGGTCGGATTACATAATAATGACTCCCCTCTCCTGAGGAATTTTGATGAGTTTATGGCAGCAATGAGGAGGCGTTTTGACAACCCTCTCACTGAGCGCCGAGCTAGGCTGAAATTTACGACCTTCAGACAGGGGAAAAAGACTGTGCCTGAATATGTACAGGAATTCCAAGAATTATCGGCTTATATGAGGGGATGGTCTGAAGAAGCCTTGCTAGATCAATTCGCAGATGTCTTAAACAGAGATGTTTACCAGCAGTGCGTAAACAGACGAATTCCACGCCGTTTAGAGCCTTGGTACGTGTACGCTGCAGATATTGAGCTTGATTTGGCTAGACTTCATTACAAGGAAGAGGGAGAAGTTGAGGATTCCCCTCCCCCCACTAAATCTCCCCTCCCAAAGGTGCAGAAAGGGGGAAGGGGAGGTTTCACAGGCAAGCCCAAGACATCTGCTTGCTTCCGTTGTGGGAAGGAGGGGCCACCTTGCTGTGAATTGCTGAGTCAAGCTGACCCACTCTGCTCCGCCCCCCCGGAGGGAGAGAAAACCTGAGAAGCCTCTCGGCAAGAAAAAGGAAACTGCTCTGAGAGGGGAGGAGACTTCTCGACGCTTCGAGCCAGAGGAGGGGGAGAGCGGAAGTCCCAGTTCGTCTGACGACAGTGACTATGAAGATGCTGACCACTGGGTAAATTCCCACTCGGGACCCATGCTTATCCCAGTTGAGCTTAGAGTGCCCTCTTCTGACACAAAAGAGAAAATTCTGGCTCTTTTAGATTCTGGTTGCTCACAGTGCATTATAAGCCCTGAGATAGTTGAAAGAATGGGCTTGAAACTAAAGGCTTTGAAAATCCCTATTGCATTTTGCCAATTAGATGGCTCTATTGCGGGGGGCGGTCCTGCTCATTTTTCCACTGAACCCATTGAAATGTGGCTGGGAACCCACCAAGAAATGATAACTTTTATTGTAGCCCTAGGAATGGACCGGCCCCTTACTTTAGGACTCCCCTGGCTCTGTAGATGGAACCCACGCATTAACTGGAGAGATGGGTGGTTGCGGATTTGGTCTGCCACACCCCCTGAAGGGAAAACGGAAGCTCCAGGGGCTGATGTTGTCCCCAAACTGGCGGCCAGAGGGCAGGAGAAAATAGAGGGGGAGGAAAGAATTCCGAAGGAATATTGGGACCTGAAAGATGTTTTCAGTGAAAAATCTTCTGATAAGTTACCCCCTCATAGAGCCACAGATTGCATCATTGATATTTTACCTGGGGTGAAGCTCCCAAAACCCCAAATATATTCAATGACCCCTAGAGAGATGGAGGAAATGAGTAAATTCATTGATAAAAACTTGGAAAGGGGCTTCATTGAACCAGCGAGGCCCAGGGTAGCTGCGCCAGTATTGTTCAGAGAAAAGAAAGATGGCTCCTTCAGATTATGTGTGAATTTCAAAAACTTGAACTGCATCTCTGCCCAAAACCTCCATCCTTTACCACTAATGAAGGACATGCTGGCCCAACTAGGGAAGGGGAAGATTTTCACTAAATTAGATCTACGGGAAGCATACTATCGGGTCAGAATTAAGGAGGGGGACGAATGGAAGACTGCCTTCAACTGCCTCCTTGGTTGTTTCCAGTTTCAAGTGATGCCATTTGGCCTCCAGGGGGCGCCAGCGGTCTTCATGCAACTAATTAATGAGGTTTTGCATGACCATCTTTACAAAGGCGTGATGGTCTATTTAGATGATATCCTTATTTACACGGAAACACATGAAGAACACGTGAAGCTTGTTCGCACTGTTCTGAAGAAACTCCGCGCTGCAGAACTTTATGCCAAATTGTCCAAGTGTGAGTTTCATCAAGAAAGGGTTGATTACCTGGGCTATAGGATCTCCCACAAGGGGATAGAAATGGACCCAGCTAAGGTCAAAGCTGTCACCGAATGGGAGGCCCCACGTATGGGTAAGCAACTACAGAGGTTCATGCTGAAGTGGCTTACAACAATTCAGTGCACAGTAGCATGGGCTTTACCCCTTTCTGTGTAGTATACGGGCAGGATTTTGTGCCCATTCTGGAGATTCCTCGTGAGAAGCCACAAGTGTCCTCACTCTCCGAGTGGAGTGATCGTCTTCGGGAGGTGTGGCCTTTGACGCACCGAGCACTGGATGTTGCACACCGCGCACATAAGAAACATGCTGATCAGAAACGCTCTAAACCCCATGACTATAAGGTTGGTGATCGGGTCTATTTGTCCACTAAGTTCCTTCAAACAACTCAAAAGTCAAAGAAGTTGGGCCCAAAATATGTTGGCCCGTTTCTGATTATCAAAATCATCAACCCTGTTTCCGTCCGCTTCCAGTTACCTAAGCATCTCAGCCGAGTTTATCCTGTTTTTCATGTTAACCTACTGAAGCACAAACATACTTCTTCATTGAGGACTCCACTTCCGCCTCCGCCCACCCCGCTTTTGATTGAGGGAGAGCAGCATTTTGAGTTCCAAGAGATTTTGGACTCTCATAAACGAAGGAACCGTATTCAGTACCTGGTGGCTTGGAAGCATTTCCCCGCATCTCACACTGAATGGGTTGACAAGTCCCATGTTCGGGCTCCTCGTCTGCTCCGCAAGTTCTACTCTACCTACCCTGACAAGCCCTGATTTTTGTATGGACTGCTAATTTTCCTTTTTCCCTTCCCCTATCTCTCTTCTATGTCATGTTGTCCGTCTGTTTGTCTGTGTTCTTTCGTTTCTGCAGGTGTGACCGCCCTTTTCTGGAGGAGGGCCGGATGTCAGCCTCTGCTTTGCTGCTGCTTCGGCTGCCATTGAAACGGGGAGAGGGGGCATGGTATTTGGGAGGGGAATCATTATGTGCTGGAGGAGTGTTCTAGAAGCTGTCCTGACCATCTCATTGCGCATGTGGAGGAAGGGAGTTTCCCTGCCAAGGTTAACTGTCCAGCATTCCACCCTGATGATGCTCTTTTAAGATATCTCCCACCTGACAGTTGGGTGAATTATTATTGGACTATGGACTGGGGTGCCAAGGGGAGGTCATTGAACTATACATGATATTCATTGCTTTCGCGCCAATTTATCCAGACCCAGCTTTGCTTTACTACTTATCGTTTGTAATTAGTAAAAGTACACTTAATTTCAAGAATGGAGTTGAGTGGTTTCTTTCCTGATTATTAAATGAAGCAGCACCTGACAGACACATTCTTACACAAAACACCATGGTATCTATCCCTCCCATCTTTGAATGGAAAAGGAAACAACCTGGTAACCTCCATATATTTTGGAACTCAGCTAATTATACTGACTTTGTTGTTTAAAACATTTGAAGGGGATCATGCTTTATTCTTGCCATGCAGTTATGGCTCACATATATATGTCAAATAGCCATGGCTTTCTGGTGTGCTTATTGGAGTATGTGTGTGCATTTAGCATAAAATATTACAATTGTGCATGATGATATATTTGTGGTTACTAAGTTTTGCGAGCATTTTTCATATAAGAACTGTTTGAATCGTATGAAATTCATGAAATTATGCATTGAGTTTATGTGCTATATTTAGAGAATAACTAAACAATGTAATTCTATAAAGTGCATGTATTACACATACATTTCCATCCAAAATCTGAGCAGTTTTGCATCCAATATTAACTGCTGCGAAGTTGTTTAGCTGAAACTGTGAGAAATCTGTGAACTCTGATCTAGGGGAGCAGTATAGCAAACTGATAGAGGTAATTAGCATTGGAAGCACATGTTGTTTGACAATCATTTTGCAAATGCCA